>NC_041215.1:51704453-51712800 GCF_002837175.3 Physeter macrocephalus
AATTCATTGATTAGCTCTAGTTGTTTTCTGGTAGCATCTTTAGGATTTTCTATGTATAGTATCATGTCATCTGCAAAGTGACAGGTTTACTTCTTCTTTTCCGATTTGGATTTCTTTTATTTCTTTTTCTTCTCTGATTGCTGTGGCTAAAACTTCCAAAACTATGTTGAATAATCGTGGTGAGAGTGGACAACCTTGTCTTGTTCCTGGTCTTAGAGGAAATGGTTTCAGTTTTTCACCATTGAGAACAATGTTGGCTGTGGATTTGTCATATATGACCTTTATTATGTTGAGGTAAGTTCTCTGTGTGCCTACTTTCTTCAGGGTTTTTATCAAAAATGGGTGTTGAATTTTGTCAGAAGCTTCTTCTGCATCTATTGAGATGATCATATGGTTTTTCTCCTTCAATTTGTTAATATGGTGTATCACGTTGATTTATTTGCATATATTGAAGAATCCATGCATTCGTGGAATAAACCCCACTTGATCATGGTGTATGATCCTTTTAATGTGCTGTTAGTTTCTGTTTGCTAGTATTTTGTTGAAGATTTTTGCATCTATGTTCATCAGTGATGTTGGCCTGTAGTTTTCTTTCTTTGTGACATCTTAGTCTGGTTTTGGTATCAGGGTGATTGTGGCTTTGTAGAATGAGTTTGGGAGTGTTCCTCCCTCTATAGCAGGTATTATTATTCCCTTTTTACAATGAGGAGAAAAGATTGATAGAGAAATTAAGGGTGGAGGTGGAGATTCATTTTCTCTCATTTTTTTTCTTTATCCCCAAGTTCCTGCTGCCTTTTACAAGCTACAAATAAATAAGCAAATAAACTCATATTTTAAAATCACCACCTCTGTCCTCTCTTGGAAGAATTCAGAACGAGGAGGCTGCACTGCCTTTTTATATTATTGGCACTTAATAATAGAAGGAATTGGGATTTGTCTGATTGCTAATATGACAAGTCCAATACCCACTGGTCCACATATCTCTGGTGGGGTTAGTATGTTAAGCTTTATTTCATACATGTTATTGAAAATTTTAAATGCATATGGATTACCTAGGCATCTTATGAAAATACTGATTCCAACTCAGTAGGTGTAGAGTGGGGCCCGAGTTTGCATTTCTAAGAAGCTTCCAGGAGCTGATGCTGCTGGTCCATGAATCATATTACTTTGAGTAGTGGGGTCCCTAAACTGTTTTGCCTCCTTTCCCTAGAGCTGCTCCCTGCAGGTATACCATGTTCTCCCCTTTTCCTCTGCATGCGAAAGATTTACAGTTTTTCAGGTCTTCTTCCTTTCTTAGGTGAATGAGTTTAATTCAGGGGTTGGTGATAAGGAAGGTGCAGAGTTCCCATTTTTCCTTGGGGAGAAGCAGCATTCTCCAAGCACTCTACTAGGAATAAAGTGAAAGTATTAGAGCTCCTTCTGTCCTCCTATCCCAGTTTTCAACTGGTTCAGAACTGGAAGGGAAGAGGATTTTATCATGATCAGACTCGTAGTATATTTTTCAAGAATCTTTTTTTGTGTCCTCAGTAGTTTATATTCTAGGGGAGAGAAACAAATAGTGAACAAACAAACAAATAAATATGTATGGTAGATTATATGAGGGTTTCAATTTCTTTGGTAGGGTGGTCAGGCAAAGTGTAACTGAACAGGGGACAGCTGAAGATTAAGTAAGATGTTGAGAGTGAAAGAGTCTAGTTTAGTGCCTCATTAAGGGCAGGTGCTGAAAAATGTTCCTTTCCCTTCCCTCTGCACACCTGAACATATTTGTCCCTTGTGTTCAAGGCTGGGAAGAGTGTTTCTCTGTTTATAGGAGGCCACATGTGCCATGTCTCCTAAGTTATACCTTGGAAGTCTAATGGCAGTTGGAAAATCTTTAATTGGGACTTTTACCAGGTCCTTTGGCCTGTTAGCTCCTGTATGACACAGGACCTTTCCATAAAAGTCTGTCATCAGTGACTGATGACTGTCCCCCTAAGGAAATTCAGTCATTCCACCAAATAATGAAAGGGGAAATATTGATACATGAAGGTGTACTGTTAAACAAATCAGGAGAAGGCTTCTAGTTCCTTTATTAATCGCTATTTTCCTGAGCTCCTTAGGCTCTCCAAGTTGAGAGAATGAGTTCTAGAGATTCATGGATGAGTAATTTGATGGAGTGCATTGCACAGTGCCTGGCACATAGGATAATATTTTTCAGTAAATAAGAGTGGATGATTGCATGCTAAGTAGACATTAACTAATGAACCAGGCACGTAAGCTCCCTTTCTCATCCTGGGCCAGTCTGTCTAAGGACACTCTTGGGAAACGTGGTGGTGGTGGCAGCAGGCAGTATGTTTCTGGTCTAAATGAGTGACATACAGTTCTTGTTATGATCATCACTTCTCAGTATCAGCTTACTATCAGTATGCATAACTTGGTCTTCAGGGCAGACTCTATTCCAGTTTTCTGTAATTGTACAGTAAATTAGACTTGCCACACTTCACATGGGAGTTTCACAGAAGTCATCAACTAGTCACTAAAGAACTTATTCTGAAAACCACTGTAATTGCTATTTGTTTTAGGATTGACTCCTAGCTATTTGAATATGTCTTTCATTTTGTTTTCTTTATAAATGTATTACACATATTGCTGGGTCAACATTAAAATCATCTACAACAAACTGAGCTAATTTGGCATGCTCACACACAATGTTTTAAAATGGATGAGCTCTGAATTTCTAGTTCCAGATTTGAGATGGTCAACTGAAATTATGTTGACTCCCTCTTTGGCTTCTTCGTCTATAAACCAGGCATAGTGTTTTATTCCTACAGAGGAGGCTGAGACCATCAATTACGTATTTGTTGTAAAGGGCTTTGATAGCTTGAAAGAATGACCTTTTATAAGATAGGATACATTGTATTTATCCTTACAGTATTTTCTTGGTTCTAATTATAACTCATTTTTTTCCAGCCATAGAAGGAGAACGGAAAAGGGAAAATGTGAGTACAGAGAAAGTGGCACTGATTTCCATCACAAAAAGAGATTCTACAAAGCTCTGGAGGAAAGTCACACCACAGCATAGGCTGATCCTGGGTGAGTCTGGTGTCAATTTTAAATATTGCCTTGAAGTAAGAGAGCAGGGACTTTTTCAGAGCAACTACTTCAGACTAAAAAAAAAAAAAAAAAAACCAATAGTTGGTATATGTTATTTTATATTTGTAAACTTAAAAATTCATAGACTGTCACAATTAGAGGAGGCTTTATAGATCTACTTTAACTTAATCTTTTCATAGATAAGGAAATAGAGATTCAAAAAATATTTATAAACTTTCCCTAAACTACCCAGTGAATTGTTCTTCTGATTGAGTTCAATGGTCTTTAGTTTGCATATGACTGGGTTGTAGGATACTATAAGCATTATTTTTCAAAAAACTTAATAATATTGAGATGAATCCAAGTAAACCAAGCTGAGACTTTGCAATCTATTTCACTGTGGCCTGTGAAAATGACTTTGATCTAAGCTTCTCTAAGTGAATTTCTGTCTGTGTTATCAGTGCTTAGGGCCCCTGTATCTTAGTGTTCTGGGGTTTCAGAAGTGGACTCTGGTTAACTTAAAAACAAATAAAGAAAAATAGATAGTAAATAAAGTAAGGATGTTATTGGAAAGATAACACAGAAGAAAAGAAGAGGCTGAAGAATCAGGGCTTGGAAAGCTCTGGACAAGCATAGCTGCAGGGATTCAAGTAGTAGCACCTAATGGAGAGTCTGCTTACTGCCCCAGGGGTAGGGAGAGAAGCTCCAATTGCTCCTGCATCTTGTCATCCCAGGAAAGCTTCATATCTCAGGGTCAGAGGATCTGACTAGTCTAGCTGCGGTAATGTGCCTGCCCCATGGCTTGGCATGAGGTGGGTTGGTAGAGACTGAGTGGGACATTTTGATGGACAGATTGCCAAGACCTGATGCATAGGAAAAGGGAAACTCCCAAAAGGGAAGCAAAAATGAGCTGTTGTTACCAAAAGAGGGAGGCCTGGATTCAGGGCAACAGAAACATACATATGTGCTGGAATCCATTTCATTACCATAGATAGGAAAGAATGCTGTGTGTACAAATTTTTACTTTGTAAAATGACTTAAAAATATTTCAGATGTTGGCATTCAGTCTCCTTTTTTTAATTTTTATTTTATTTTTGGCTGCATTTGTTCTTCGTTGCTGTGCGCAGGCTTTCTCTAGTTGCAGCAAGAGGGGGCTACTCTTTGTTGCGGTGCTCAGGCTTTTCATTGCTGTGGCTTCTCTTGTTGTGGAGCACGGGCTCTAGGTGCACGGACTTCAATAGTTGTGGCACATGGGCTCAGTAGTTGTGGCTCGTGGGCTGTAGAGCACAGGCTCAGTAGTTGTAGCACACTGGCTTAGTTGCTCCACAGCATGTGGGATCTTCCCAGACCAGGGCTCAAACCCATGTCCTCTGCATTGGCATGCAGATTCTTAACCACTGTGCCACCAGGGAAGTCCTGGCATTCAGTCTTAGTTGATACTTTTTAGTTGTTCATTTCTCTAATTCCAATTATATTTAGACTTTCATATCCCATTCAAGTCAACTAGAGAAAATATGATAACTATAATAAGGATTTTATTTAGTTTGGTTATAAGTATTCATTCACTTGGTCAGTTCATTTATTCAATACGTATTTATAATACACTTTGAAAATACAGGATTTAATTTCTGTCGCTGAATTGGCAAGAGGCATAAGCAGAGATTTTCTTTTTATTAAAATAAATTACACAACAGACTGAACTAGTGACTTTCAAGCAGTGCTCTAGAGTGGCTACAAGTCCCTCGTGGCCTTTGTCAGATGGTGGGTAGAGAGCCAACTGGTTGGACTTCAGTTCCTCTGTGCCTTCACCTTTCCCCATCTGTTCTTGCCTGTTTCTCTCCCAATCCTCTCCACTTACTTCAACCAGAAGAGTTTCAATGTTGTCTGTTGGGTATCGGAACAAGGTTTTCTTTAATGAAGAAAAAAGTTTGAAAATTAGTAAATAATGTTACCATATTAGCTGTTAGCATACTTATTAGATTTATTTAACAAGTAACTTCCTAGTCCTAACCCTTCCTAGGGAATACATCTGTCTAGTCATGGAGAGCTCATCTTCTTAATTTAAAAAATTTTTTTCTTGAACCTATCTGGAATTAATGAAAAAATAGAGAATGTTTACTGTGGATGAGGCTCTCTACTACACTCTTTGGGGGAATAATAAGATAGATAAAAGACAGCTTCTTAGCTTAAGTTAGTTGGGAAGACTAAGCAAACATATAAAATAATAAAAGGCCAACAGAAGAACTGTTTCAGTAGGTAGATTCAATATTCACAAACTGGATCACATCATCTCCATCTAGAGGGAGTTATGGGGGAGAAGGCCTTCTTGATGATGGCATATTCAGTTTCGGTTTAAAGTTCTATGAGTCTAGGGATTTAAAAAATATATCAGAACGTACATTTTTCTTATGGATGATTTCTGCATCTCCAAGTTATCCAAATTCCTAAGTACCTTTTGGATTTTGGGGCAAATATGAAAACAATATTTAAACTAGTCTCATATTACTTCTCTTTCTTTAATCTGATGTTTCTAGGTCTGAAATGAAAAGCAAAATCACAATTTTATTTTTGTATATGGAGGGTGAAATGTTTTTATTTGGATTGTTAAGAAGAAACAATGTTAAATTAATACAAATCAAGATTGCACAGAAAATTAGAGTTTTTGTAGCCACAAATTTTACTTTGAATTTGATCTCTGTCATTGCCTGCTGGGTGAAGTCTGACTCTATGGTTTTCCATTATGTCTGTGTTTGAAGGCTTGGTTCTGTCCTTCCTTTATTTAATATATTCCTAAAGCCATTTTCCAGTGAAATCCTACCCAGTGAATTGACTCACATCAGAAGAATTCCAGAAATAAGAACAATCACGCCCTTTCTGTCATTGATGTAATGGTGTTTTTCAGCTTTAATAGTCATGAGCGATATTTTGGCAAGCAACTGAAATAACCCCAGTTATCTGATTGTGTTATTGACCACTACCTTCCAAGGGTTACCTCAGGGGAAGGGACATTATTTTAGGAACATTCTTTATTTTTTAACTTGAGGATGTTATCTGTTAACAAAATACTAGATTAAAAGTCATGAGAACTTTTTCTTTTTTAGAGTGTATCTAAAGAATACTACAACACATATTTAACACACCAAGTTCTAAACATGTGGATCTCTTAAAACAGACTGGTATAAACATTTTGATAATTCCTGGAGCTTTTCCTTTTAAGATAGTTTTAAATTGTGGGATTATTAAAATGTTTACCATCTAAAGTGGCAGCATTGTCTTTAAGATTTAAGTTTATAATTCTGTATGTGAATTTTTTCTAGAAATTATTCTTTCCTAAAAATTGAGCTAAAATTCTTAATTTTGTTTTCTTTGCTTCATATTAAATATAGTTTGGAAAGCTCTCCCTCTCTTTATTTTGCATATTTTGGAGTTCTGTCTAGGAACTCTTTTTTAATCTAGAACTTTCTTCTAGGAAATATGAAACGGCAAATATCTTAGGTTATAAGGCAGTTCTGCACATTTTGCTTAGTTTCTCTCCTCAGGTAAAAACTGTCTTTCTATTGATCTGGAAGTTTGATAAGCTTACCATTTGGCTGGGCCTGAGGTGGGTTTGTGCAAAAGCAGATTGTTGTAGTTAAAATAATCAGTGTACCCCTGTTCTACCTGGATGTCTGGGAGAAGTGCCAAGAGAGTTCCCAATATTTCATTCAGAGGCAGAGTCTATGAAACTGTCAGTTTTTTTTTGAAGGCCAATTTGACTGTGCCATGCTTCTAATACTTTCTTCATTTACCAGGAAATCAACTCTAGTCTTCTGGTTTCATATTTTGTTCTAGTTGTAGTTTAAAAAATGTCTTTTGTAGAAGGATATTTTTCTCTAGGGAAAGAAGGCTTTATATTGTAATTAAGGTTTAATTACAATTGATTAAAACTGTAAATATCCCCATTTTTGGTCAATGTCTAAGCCGAAGTATTGTATATATTTTATCAGCAGTAAGAAAATGAAATATTTATCCTCAAGGGAGGCAGTGAAGATCTGATCAAGAGTTAAAAGATAGTAATCGTCTGAATAGTAATTACCATCAGGAATGCTAAACTACCTGAAAATAATCCTTTGTCTCAACCAAAAGTAAACTACAAGCTCACTCATGGTGGATCATATTCAACTGTTTTTAATGGAGCATAGCGTTTAAAAGCAGGAGCTCCGGAGGTAGAAAATTCTGAATCAAATCTCACACTGCCCCTGACATGCCCTGTGATACTGAAACAGTTATTTCATCTTTTAAAAACTTCAGTTTTCTCATCTATAACATATTATAATGATACCTACTTCATAGAGGGATTAAAATGTTCAGCACAGTATCTGATTCAAATCAGAGTTCATTAAATGCCAGCTCTTACTATGACTACATTCAATTTATTTTGCATCATTATCTAAATGTATTTCACTGTCACAGAATCTTTTGTCACAAAAATGTTTTGTCTGTCTATCAACACCAGTTACGAACATGGTGGCCAGTGCCAACTGAATATTTTGCTATATTAGGAGTTACCTGTAAAATCACTTCTAATTCCACAATCAGAAGTTGCTATGATCTGAATGTTTGTGTTCTCCCTCAACTTTATACGTTAAAATTTTAAGGCCCAATGTGATGGTATTGAAGGAGGTGGGGCCTTTGGGAGGTGGGGCCTTTGGGAGGTGATTAGATCATGAGGGCAGTGCTCATACGAATGGAATTAATGCTTTCATAAAAGAGGCCCCACAGAGCTCCCTAGTCCCTTCTGCCCTAGGAGGATACAACGAGAAGTCTGTGACCTGGAAGAGGTCCCCCTCAGCCTCCCATCCTGTCACCCTGATCTAAGACTTCCAGCCTTCAGAACTGTGAAATATAAATTTCAGTTGTTTACAAGCCACCCAGTCTATGATATTTTGTTTAGCACCTCAAATGTACTAAGACAGAAGTAATCACCATTAACATACTTTCAAATTTCATTACCATTTTTTGGTGGCTATATTATGTATTTATTGTTTGAAAAGTGGGCCTTATAATGTGTACCTAGCTTTTAGTGTTCAGCATTGTGTTGTGAGAATGGTTTCCTTAGATAGTCTTCAAAAATCACAATTTCGGGCTTCCCTGGTGGCGCGGTGGTTGCGCGTCCACCTGCCGATGCAGGGGAACCGGGTTCGCGCCCCGGTCTGGGAGGATCCCACATGCCGCGGAGCGGCTGGGCCCGTGAGCCATGGCCGCTGGGCCTGCGCGTCCGGAGCCTGTGCTCCGC
>NC_041215.1:51714091-51805731 GCF_002837175.3 Physeter macrocephalus
AATTCATTGATTAGCTCTAGTTGTTTTCTGGTAGCATCTTTAGGATTTTCTATGTATAGTATCATGTCATCTGCAAAGTGACAGGTTTACTTCTTCTTTTCCGATTTGGATTTCTTTTATTTCTTTTTCTTCTCTGATTGCTGTGGCTAAAACTTCCAAAACTATGTTGAATAATCGTGGTGAGAGTGGACAACCTTGTCTTGTTCCTGGTCTTAGAGGAAATGGTTTCAGTTTTTCACCATTGAGAACAATGTTGGCTGTGGATTTGTCATATATGACCTTTATTATGTTGAGGTAAGTTCTCTGTGTGCCTACTTTCTTCAGGGTTTTTATCAAAAATGGGTGTTGAATTTTGTCAGAAGCTTCTTCTGCATCTATTGAGATGATCATATGGTTTTTCTCCTTCAATTTGTTAATATGGTGTATCACGTTGATTTATTTGCATATATTGAAGAATCCATGCATTCGTGGAATAAACCCCACTTGATCATGGTGTATGATCCTTTTAATGTGCTGTTAGTTTCTGTTTGCTAGTATTTTGTTGAAGATTTTTGCATCTATGTTCATCAGTGATGTTGGCCTGTAGTTTTCTTTCTTTGTGACATCTTAGTCTGGTTTTGGTATCAGGGTGATTGTGGCTTTGTAGAATGAGTTTGGGAGTGTTCCTCCCTCTATAGCAGGTATTATTATTCCCTTTTTACAATGAGGAGAAAAGATTGATAGAGAAATTAAGGGTGGAGGTGGAGATTCATTTTCTCTCATTTTTTTTCTTTATCCCCAAGTTCCTGCTGCCTTTTACAAGCTACAAATAAATAAGCAAATAAACTCATATTTTAAAATCACCACCTCTGTCCTCTCTTGGAAGAATTCAGAACGAGGAGGCTGCACTGCCTTTTTATATTATTGGCACTTAATAATAGAAGGAATTGGGATTTGTCTGATTGCTAATATGACAAGTCCAATACCCACTGGTCCACATATCTCTGGTGGGGTTAGTATGTTAAGCTTTATTTCATACATGTTATTGAAAATTTTAAATGCATATGGATTACCTAGGCATCTTATGAAAATACTGATTCCAACTCAGTAGGTGTAGAGTGGGGCCCGAGTTTGCATTTCTAAGAAGCTTCCAGGAGCTGATGCTGCTGGTCCATGAATCATATTACTTTGAGTAGTGGGGTCCCTAAACTGTTTTGCCTCCTTTCCCTAGAGCTGCTCCCTGCAGGTATACCATGTTCTCCCCTTTTCCTCTGCATGCGAAAGATTTACAGTTTTTCAGGTCTTCTTCCTTTCTTAGGTGAATGAGTTTAATTCAGGGGTTGGTGATAAGGAAGGTGCAGAGTTCCCATTTTTCCTTGGGGAGAAGCAGCATTCTCCGAGCACTCTACTAGGAATAAAGTGAAAGTATTAGAGCTCCTTCTGTCCTCCTATCCCAGTTTTCAACTGGTTCAGAACTGGAAGGGAAGAGGATTTTATCATGATCAGACTCGTAGTATATTTTTCAAGAATCTTTTTTTGTGTCCTCAGTAGTTTATATTCTAGGGGAGAGAAACAAATAGTGAACAAACAAACAAATAAATATGTATGGTAGATTATATGAGGGTTTCAATTTCTTTGGTAGGGTGGTCAGGCAAAGTGTAACTGAACAGGGGACAGCTGAAGATTAAGTAAGATGTTGAGAGTGAAAGAGTCTAGTTTAGTGCCTCATTAAGGGCAGGTGCTGAAAAATGTTCCTTTCCCTTCCCTCTGCACACCTGAACATATTTGTCCCTTGTGTTCAAGGCTGGGAAGAGTGTTTCTCTGTTTATAGGAGGCCACATGTGCCATGTCTCCTAAGTTATACCTTGGAAGTCTAATGGCAGTTGGAAAATCTTTAATTGGGACTTTTACCAGGTCCTTTGGCCTGTTAGCTCCTGTATGACACAGGACCTTTCCATAAAAGTCTGTCATCAGTGACTGATGACTGTCCCCCTAAGGAAATTCAGTCATTCCACCAAATAATGAAAGGGGAAATATTGATACATGAAGGTGTACTGTTAAACAAATCAGGAGAAGGCTTCTAGTTCCTTTATTAATCGCTATTTTCCTGAGCTCCTTAGGCTCTCCAAGTTGAGAGAATGAGTTCTAGAGATTCATGGATGAGTAATTTGATGGAGTGCATTGCACAGTGCCTGGCACATAGGATAATATTTTTCAGTAAATAAGAGTGGATGATTGCATGCTAAGTAGACATTAACTAATGAACCAGGCACGTAAGCTCCCTTTCTCATCCTGGGCCAGTCTGTCTAAGGACACTCTTGGGAAACGTGGTGGTGGTGGCAGCAGGCAGTATGTTTCTGGTCTAAATGAGTGACATACAGTTCTTGTTATGATCATCACTTCTCAGTATCAGCTTACTATCAGTATGCATAACTTGGTCTTCAGGGCAGACTCTATTCCAGTTTTCTGTAATTGTACAGTAAATTAGACTTGCCACACTTCACATGGGAGTTTCACAGAAGTCATCAACTAGTCACTAAAGAACTTATTCTGAAAACCACTGTAATTGCTATTTGTTTTAGGATTGACTCCTAGCTATTTGAATATGTCTTTCATTTTGTTTTCTTTATAAATGTATTACACATATTGCTGGGTCAACATTAAAATCATCTACAACAAACTGAGCTAATTTGGCATGCTCACACACAATGTTTTAAAATGGATGAGCTCTGAATTTCTAGTTCCAGATTTGAGATGGTCAACTGAAATTATGTTGACTCCCTCTTTGGCTTCTTCGTCTATAAACCAGGCATAGTGTTTTATTCCTACAGAGGAGGCTGAGACCATCAATTACGTATTTGTTGTAAAGGGCTTTGATAGCTTGAAAGAATGACCTTTTATAAGATAGGATACATTGTATTTATCCTTACAGTATTTTCTTGGTTCTAATTATAACTCATTTTTTTCCAGCCATAGAAGGAGAACGGAAAAGGGAAAATGTGAGTACAGAGAAAGTGGCACTGATTTCCATCACAAAAAGAGATTCTACAAAGCTCTGGAGGAAAGTCACACCACAGCATAGGCTGATCCTGGGTGAGTCTGGTGTCAATTTTAAATATTGCCTTGAAGTAAGAGAGCAGGGACTTTTTCAGAGCAACTACTTCAGACTAAAAAAAAAAAAAAAAAAACCAATAGTTGGTATATGTTATTTTATATTTGTAAACTTAAAAATTCATAGACTGTCACAATTAGAGGAGGCTTTATAGATCTACTTTAACTTAATCTTTTCATAGATAAGGAAATAGAGATTCAAAAAATATTTATAAACTTTCCCTAAACTACCCAGTGAATTGTTCTTCTGATTGAGTTCAATGGTCTTTAGTTTGCATATGACTGGGTTGTAGGATACTATAAGCATTATTTTTCAAAAAACTTAATAATATTGAGATGAATCCAAGTAAACCAAGCTGAGACTTTGCAATCTATTTCACTGTGGCCTGTGAAAATGACTTTGATCTAAGCTTCTCTAAGTGAATTTCTGTCTGTGTTATCAGTGCTTAGGGCCCCTGTATCTTAGTGTTCTGGGGTTTCAGAAGTGGACTCTGGTTAACTTAAAAACAAATAAAGAAAAATAGATAGTAAATAAAGTAAGGATGTTATTGGAAAGATAACACAGAAGAAAAGAAGAGGCTGAAGAATCAGGGCTTGGAAAGCTCTGGACAAGCATAGCTGCAGGGATTCAAGTAGTAGCACCTAATGGAGAGTCTGCTTACTGCCCCAGGGGTAGGGAGAGAAGCTCCAATTGCTCCTGCATCTTGTCATCCCAGGAAAGCTTCATATCTCAGGGTCAGAGGATCTGACTAGTCTAGCTGCGGTAATGTGCCTGCCCCATGGCTTGGCATGAGGTGGGTTGGTAGAGACTGAGTGGGACATTTTGATGGACAGATTGCCAAGACCTGATGCATAGGAAAAGGGAAACTCCCAAAAGGGAAGCAAAAATGAGCTGTTGTTACCAAAAGAGGGAGGCCTGGATTCAGGGCAACAGAAACATACATATGTGCTGGAATCCATTTCATTACCATAGATAGGAAAGAATGCTGTGTGTACAAATTTTTACTTTGTAAAATGACTTAAAAATATTTCAGATGTTGGCATTCAGTCTCCTTTTTTTAATTTTTATTTTATTTTTGGCTGCATTTGTTCTTCGTTGCTGTGCGCAGGCTTTCTCTAGTTGCAGCAAGAGGGGGCTACTCTTTGTTGCGGTGCTCAGGCTTTTCATTGCTGTGGCTTCTCTTGTTGTGGAGCACGGGCTCTAGGTGCACGGACTTCAATAGTTGTGGCACATGGGCTCAGTAGTTGTGGCTCGTGGGCTGTAGAGCACAGGCTCAGTAGTTGTAGCACACTGGCTTAGTTGCTCCACAGCATGTGGGATCTTCCCAGACCAGGGCTCAAACCCATGTCCTCTGCATTGGCATGCAGATTCTTAACCACTGTGCCACCAGGGAAGTCCTGGCATTCAGTCTTAGTTGATACTTTTTAGTTGTTCATTTCTCTAATTCCAATTATATTTAGACTTTCATATCCCATTCAAGTCAACTAGAGAAAATATGATAACTATAATAAGGATTTTATTTAGTTTGGTTATAAGTATTCATTCACTTGGTCAGTTCATTTATTCAATACGTATTTATAATACACTTTGAAAATACAGGATTTAATTTCTGTCGCTGAATTGGCAAGAGGCATAAGCAGAGATTTTCTTTTTATTAAAATAAATTACACAACAGACTGAACTAGTGACTTTCAAGCAGTGCTCTAGAGTGGCTACAAGTCCCTCGTGGCCTTTGTCAGATGGTGGGTAGAGAGCCAACTGGTTGGACTTCAGTTCCTCTGTGCCTTCACCTTTCCCCATCTGTTCTTGCCTGTTTCTCTCCCAATCCTCTCCACTTACTTCAACCAGAAGAGTTTCAATGTTGTCTGTTGGGTATCGGAACAAGGTTTTCTTTAATGAAGAAAAAAGTTTGAAAATTAGTAAATAATGTTACCATATTAGCTGTTAGCATACTTATTAGATTTATTTAACAAGTAACTTCCTAGTCCTAACCCTTCCTAGGGAATACATCTGTCTAGTCATGGAGAGCTCATCTTCTTAATTTAAAAAATTTTTTTCTTGAACCTATCTGGAATTAATGAAAAAATAGAGAATGTTTACTGTGGATGAGGCTCTCTACTACACTCTTTGGGGGAATAATAAGATAGATAAAAGACAGCTTCTTAGCTTAAGTTAGTTGGGAAGACTAAGCAAACATATAAAATAATAAAAGGCCAACAGAAGAACTGTTTCAGTAGGTAGATTCAATATTCACAAACTGGATCACATCATCTCCATCTAGAGGGAGTTATGGGGGAGAAGGCCTTCTTGATGATGGCATATTCAGTTTCGGTTTAAAGTTCTATGAGTCTAGGGATTTAAAAAATATATCAGAACGTACATTTTTCTTATGGATGATTTCTGCATCTCCAAGTTATCCAAATTCCTAAGTACCTTTTGGATTTTGGGGCAAATATGAAAACAATATTTAAACTAGTCTCATATTACTTCTCTTTCTTTAATCTGATGTTTCTAGGTCTGAAATGAAAAGCAAAATCACAATTTTATTTTTGTATATGGAGGGTGAAATGTTTTTATTTGGATTGTTAAGAAGAAACAATGTTAAATTAATACAAATCAAGATTGCACAGAAAATTAGAGTTTTTGTAGCCACAAATTTTACTTTGAATTTGATCTCTGTCATTGCCTGCTGGGTGAAGTCTGACTCTATGGTTTTCCATTATGTCTGTGTTTGAAGGCTTGGTTCTGTCCTTCCTTTATTTAATATATTCCTAAAGCCATTTTCCAGTGAAATCCTACCCAGTGAATTGACTCACATCAGAAGAATTCCAGAAATAAGAACAATCACGCCCTTTCTGTCATTGATGTAATGGTGTTTTTCAGCTTTAATAGTCATGAGCGATATTTTGGCAAGCAACTGAAATAACCCCAGTTATCTGATTGTGTTATTGACCACTACCTTCCAAGGGTTACCTCAGGGGAAGGGACATTATTTTAGGAACATTCTTTATTTTTTAACTTGAGGATGTTATCTGTTAACAAAATACTAGATTAAAAGTCATGAGAACTTTTTCTTTTTTAGAGTGTATCTAAAGAATACTACAACACATATTTAACACACCAAGTTCTAAACATGTGGATCTCTTAAAACAGACTGGTATAAACATTTTGATAATTCCTGGAGCTTTTCCTTTTAAGATAGTTTTAAATTGTGGGATTATTAAAATGTTTACCATCTAAAGTGGCAGCATTGTCTTTAAGATTTAAGTTTATAATTCTGTATGTGAATTTTTTCTAGAAATTATTCTTTCCTAAAAATTGAGCTAAAATTCTTAATTTTGTTTTCTTTGCTTCATATTAAATATAGTTTGGAAAGCTCTCCCTCTCTTTATTTTGCATATTTTGGAGTTCTGTCTAGGAACTCTTTTTTAATCTAGAACTTTCTTCTAGGAAATATGAAACGGCAAATATCTTAGGTTATAAGGCAGTTCTGCACATTTTGCTTAGTTTCTCTCCTCAGGTAAAAACTGTCTTTCTATTGATCTGGAAGTTTGATAAGCTTACCATTTGGCTGGGCCTGAGGTGGGTTTGTGCAAAAGCAGATTGTTGTAGTTAAAATAATCAGTGTACCCCTGTTCTACCTGGATGTCTGGGAGAAGTGCCAAGAGAGTTCCCAATATTTCATTCAGAGGCAGAGTCTATGAAACTGTCAGTTTTTTTTTGAAGGCCAATTTGACTGTGCCATGCTTCTAATACTTTCTTCATTTACCAGGAAATCAACTCTAGTCTTCTGGTTTCATATTTTGTTCTAGTTGTAGTTTAAAAAATGTCTTTTGTAGAAGGATATTTTTCTCTAGGGAAAGAAGGCTTTATATTGTAATTAAGGTTTAATTACAATTGATTAAAACTGTAAATATCCCCATTTTTGGTCAATGTCTAAGCCGAAGTATTGTATATATTTTATCAGCAGTAAGAAAATGAAATATTTATCCTCAAGGGAGGCAGTGAAGATCTGATCAAGAGTTAAAAGATAGTAATCGTCTGAATAGTAATTACCATCAGGAATGCTAAACTACCTGAAAATAATCCTTTGTCTCAACCAAAAGTAAACTACAAGCTCACTCATGGTGGATCATATTCAACTGTTTTTAATGGAGCATAGCGTTTAAAAGCAGGAGCTCCGGAGGTAGAAAATTCTGAATCAAATCTCACACTGCCCCTGACATGCCCTGTGATACTGAAACAGTTATTTCATCTTTTAAAAACTTCAGTTTTCTCATCTATAACATATTATAATGATACCTACTTCATAGAGGGATTAAAATGTTCAGCACAGTATCTGATTCAAATCAGAGTTCATTAAATGCCAGCTCTTACTATGACTACATTCAATTTATTTTGCATCATTATCTAAATGTATTTCACTGTCACAGAATCTTTTGTCACAAAAATGTTTTGTCTGTCTATCAACACCAGTTACGAACATGGTGGCCAGTGCCAACTGAATATTTTGCTATATTAGGAGTTACCTGTAAAATCACTTCTAATTCCACAATCAGAAGTTGCTATGATCTGAATGTTTGTGTTCTCCCTCAACTTTATACGTTAAAATTTTAAGGCCCAATGTGATGGTATTGAAGGAGGTGGGGCCTTTGGGAGGTGGGGCCTTTGGGAGGTGATTAGATCATGAGGGCAGTGCTCATACGAATGGAATTAATGCTTTCATAAAAGAGGCCCCACAGAGCTCCCTAGTCCCTTCTGCCCTAGGAGGATACAACGAGAAGTCTGTGACCTGGAAGAGGTCCCCCTCAGCCTCCCATCCTGTCACCCTGATCTAAGACTTCCAGCCTTCAGAACTGTGAAATATAAATTTCAGTTGTTTACAAGCCACCCAGTCTATGATATTTTGTTTAGCACCTCAAATGTACTAAGACAGAAGTAATCACCATTAACATACTTTCAAATTTCATTACCATTTTTTGGTGGCTATATTATGTATTTATTGTTTGAAAAGTGGGCCTTATAATGTGTACCTAGCTTTTAGTGTTCAGCATTGTGTTGTGAGAATGGTTTCCTTAGATAGTCTTCAAAAATCACAATTTCGGGCTTCCCTGGTGGCGCGGTGGTTGCGCGTCCACCTGCCGATGCAGGGGAACCGGGTTCGCGCCCCGGTCTGGGAGGATCCCACATGCCGCGGAGCGGCTGGGCCCGTGAGCCATCGTCGGGACCCTGTGCCCCGCAACGGGAGAGGCCACAACGGAGGGAGGCCCGCATACCACAAAAAAAAAAAAAAAAAAAAAAAAAAAAAAAAAAAATCACAATTTCAAGTGACTATATAATATTCTATTAAACAGAATAATAAGAATGTAACTTCTTTAAATATTCCTCCATGGTTGAATATTTAGGTTATTTGCAATTTTTGTTCATTATAAATAACATTTCCATAAACATCCTTCTATATACATATTTAAAAGTGTAATAAATGCATTCAAATATATGAATATTTTAAAGGAATTTTAGATATTCTAAATGCTTTCCTGAAAATTTGTAGCAATTTACCTACTGTCAGTATTGCCTTATAAATTTGTGAACCTCAAATCAAGACTTTCTTTTTCTATTTTTTTTTTTGCGGTTCGCTGGCCTCTCACCGCTGTGGCCTCTTCTGTTGTGGAGCACAGGCTCCGGACGTGCAGGCTCAGCGGCCATGACTCACGGGCCCAGCCGCTCCGCGGCATGTGGGATCTTCCCGGACCGGGGCACGAACCCGTGTCCCCTGCATCGGCAGGCGGACTCTCAACCACTGCACCATCAGGGAAGCCCAAGACTTTCTTTTTCATTTTGACCTGTTACTCCTATGTAATAAATGGGCACATTTTCACTAATTTCCCCCATAGTTAACACACATAAATAATCTGTCTTGGCTCATTATGACATTTAACTGCATATCTTGAATCACATTAAAGTTTCAGTAGTCATAATTCATTTCTGAAGGACTTTTAAGTGGAAACAGAAAAAGAAAGGGCTTAAAAAGAATTATGTTATTGGATATAAGAACTATATGGATCTAAAAACGGCTAATCATACAAAGAGTAGAGAAGCCAGGCTAAGGTATTTGTATTTTCTGCCCTCATTTCAAAGGTGAAAGACAACCAGAGGAGAGGCTGGGTCGTTGGTGTTTATCCAACTACTTGGTCCTTCATGTGGGGTATGTCTTCTCTGCATCATTATTCACAATTATCTTTTCAGCCAAAGTATGTTTACTGGATGTCAGGTTTAATGCACATGCGGCCAGTGGAATTTATGTGAGAGGAGCACATCACACATGTGGCCTGAGTCTAGGATTCAGTCACTCATTCTTTAAATATTTATTGAGGACCAACTGGGTGCTGGGCCCCATTCTAAGCACATCAGTGAGACAAAGAGATGAAAACCCTTACCCTCTTGGAACTTATATTTTG
Organism: Physeter macrocephalus; assembly: GCF_002837175.3. Classification (NCBI taxonomy): domain Eukaryota; kingdom Metazoa; phylum Chordata; class Mammalia; order Artiodactyla; family Physeteridae; genus Physeter; species Physeter macrocephalus. The sequence goes on from NC_041215.1 coordinate 51,723,641, forward strand.
GTAGGGAAAGAGAATAATAACACAAGAAATCCATTTTATAATACATTTGGAAGTAATTAGTGCAACAGAGTGAAATAAGGCAGGAAAGGGGATAAGCTGGGATGGCAATGAAGGTAAACAATTTTTAATGAGTAGTTAGGAAAGGCCTCCCTGACAAGATGACTTTTGAGCCAAACTTGAAGAGGGTGCAGATGCCTGAGGCAAGTATTTTCCAGTGTGTCTGCCCCTGGGGATTCAGGCATATCTGGTCCATTGGGAGACTGACTCCACAAAAGTCTTTGTGAAGAGGGTTCAAGAAATCTGAGAGAGGACAGATCCTAACTGAAGAAATCTCTATGCATTATGAGCTTGATCCATGAGTGACTGAAGATGAGAAGAAAGATTGTATGTGGTGGTTCATATTTAAATCGGGTCTGGACATGTCTAGAAAGAATTTTGCTGCCCAAGCAACATTGAGTTATCATGGAGTATATCACAATAGGAGAGACCCCATCTCCCCTTCACCACAGACATCAGAGCAGAAAGGATTATGCTGCTTAGGGTGCAAGACGAGAAGTAGCAGTGGCCATCATGCTACGAGATCCCCTCAGGGAATTTGGCCCCTAGCACTTGAACTGTCGATACTGGTAGGCTTGTTGTATCTCTTGGGACAAAGATCACCACCTGTAAAGAACTACTGTTTTGCACCAAGAGAGTTGGTGGAGCTAAGTGGTCAGACGGGCAAGAATATTAAGTTAGAGACAGAACGTAGTTGCACATGGTACACGTTGAAGGAATGGAGCACATGGGAGACATCCCTTGGGAATTCCCAGAAATATGTGTGTGTTCTTGTGGTCGGGGGTGCTTTATAGGAGGTCGAGGTCTGTCAGAGTAACTTATGTATGAAATTTATTTTAACCTAATTGTCCATTCAGGCAAACATTGGATAATTTCTTGGCATTGTTTCAGTATTGAACAAAAGTTTTGGCATAAATACTTTCTATTAATTTTTTCACTCTTTAGCCCAACAATATTGAAGACCAGCTCATCAAGTTAGCAACAGGAAAGATAAACTGTAAAAGCCAGTACTAATTTCTAGCAGGGAAGTGTGACCAATACCACCAATCTGAATTTAGCAAACTCACCTAGAAAAACTGAGTGTGAATGACCACAACTCTCATACACTGTTATTTTTACCTGGTCATTTCAAGGCCAGGTCAGCAAGAGAGACTTAGGTCAGAGATGAAGGATTTTATTATTCACAACTCAGCAAGCAGCATGTTTGGTGCCCTAAAGCCCCCTTTCTTACTGAGTAACATAAGAGAGTGAGGTGATAGCGGCATATGCAGTTAAGTTGTAAAAGGATAGAAATCTTTAGGGAATTCTTAGGGATTCTGAGCACCTAGGGAACATGAAAGTTTCACACTGGGCAACCAGCTTGCTGGCCCACTGCTTTAAGAGGGAGAGAGTATCTCTAGCTTCCATGTTGTTCACTATACAGATATCCTTGCACAGATGGTCTGAAACAAAAGAAGTGCTTCTGCTTGCCAGAAATGTAGAAAATGAGATACCTATGGAGAACTGTCTCCAACAACATCCACCACTGGTTTTAAGGAAATAACCCAAGAAATGAACAACAAACCTAACACCTTCTGCTTTTTGAAACTACATCTTGCCTGGAAGAAACTCTGACACAAGTAATACATTCTCAAATTTCCATGACCTTTGGACTGTTAGCCACATCTTTTGGGGCAGCGTGGCCTTTTCTTTTGTGCTATTGAGGGACAGCCCCTGTGGCATGTATCTCCAGCGTTCTTCAGCCACTGTTTCTGTAGGTGAATGCCTTGTAAAGAGTGGCCCTCACTCGTTATTTTCTTTCATATACTTCATCTCCTGTTCTGCAGGACCAGTTGCACTTGGTTACAAATGGGTAGATCTAGCCATCTGATTACCTAATGTCCTGGGGTAGAATCTGAGATGAAGAAGAGATTGTTGGAAAGGAAGTCTGACACAGCGGCCAGATCATAAACTGTAACTCCATTAAGTCCTATTTTCATATTGAATAGGCAATGAAATTGTATTACCTGTCTCTACAATGGAAAGAAAAATCAATATGTGCTGTTTCTTCATGTAATAAATGTCCTTCTCTCTCCTCCCTGCTGTTGCCATCCCCAACATTTTACATTAGCATAATAAGAAACATTGCAAAGTGTGGGATGGGCCTGGATCTTCAGAAGGTGATTTCTCATGCCAGTTAACGAATATAGTGTTTAAAACAGCATTTGTCGTTTAGCATTATGGCTAAAAAGAGTACATAATCAGGATAGAATAAAGCAGTATTACATTACTGAACAAAAATTTCTTTGCCCACTTCCTAGGATGTCTGGGAATTGTAGTCAAGTGTATATTGTATAATAGAAAAAGTGCTAGACCTGGAGTTCTTGAAAATTAGCTTTGTGGTCTTGATTAAGCCACTTAATGTCTCTGACTCTCAGATGTTGATATTTCAAATGGGGAGAATAATCTTTGGTCTCTTCTCCTCACAGATTCATAATGTTTATTAAAATCAGCAATGTACTATATGCATATGAAGGTGCTTTGGTAATCAAGCCTGATCTAATTGTAAAATGGTATGGCAATATTTAAAGTAAAGTAGAATATTTTTCATAATACTGACATTGAGGAACAGGATCAATATTACCTTGAGTTTCAATTTTTTGCAACATAGGGAGTATAATACTGTTGATAAAATGGCAAAATCTCTGTAAGAATCAATGAAATTTTAGAATATATCAGGGCAATCTAAGCAACAACTTTCCAACATTGTTCTCATTTTTCACTAACACATTTTTCTTAGTTGCACAATCTCCAACTATAACCAAGCGGTAACCAAGTAGTTTATTCAAATTTCCTGGAGTGTCCTCTACACTCTCTTCGTCTTGACCTTCTCTGATAATATCACCCTCAGTTTATGACTCTAATAACATAACATCACATCATAATCCTAATGTTTTCTCTTTTCGACAACTGGGAAATTTTAATAGAAATCAACAAACATACTTGGGGTGGGTAGTAGAAAAAAGGGCTTTGTCTCTACATGTGACTGGAGCAATTCATGGAAACTGACCTACAAAGCAAACTACAACATCTGCTTTTGTTATAAATTTCAAAATAAAACATGGGTCCACAGTGATTCCATAGATTTTAGCCACCAATGCTGGGAGCTAATTCACTCACCGGTAACTCACTTATCACTAACTTATGTAAGTTCTCATCTTGAAACTTGTCATGGTGAGACAGAAATATTTCTAGGATCAAAACTGAAAGCAGGTAGATGCCGTGGTTATGTAGCTAAGAATATTAAATCTGTCTGAATTGAATACATGTTGAGGTTACTGAGATTTGGTTCATTGAACAACTGGGTGAAATACATATCATAGTTCAGATATGACTGCACACTGGAATTTCTTTTAGCAACTGAATAGGTGCCATGTATGCGTGTATGTGTGTACGTGTGTGTGTGTTTGTGGTAGAGCTCCTCAGCATGGTTAGTGTAAGACTCATGTGTCAGTTCTTTCCTTGAATACCAAGAACTGATGGTCTAACTGGAGTGGTATCAGATAAATTGGAGGCAACAAAGGAGAATGATATAGAAGGTAAAAGAAAGCTGAGTGGAGGATTAGGTTGAGTCCCGTTTCCTGGATAAACTTAGGTTAGTCAGAAGCATTCCAGGATATGTGTTTGCTAATACCCAACTTGGGCAGGTCTGAGTCATTCTTTTAAACATTATTTAATGCCAAGACTAACTATTCTTGAGGTCACCAACTTTCCTGAGCAATGGAAACCCATGATGGTATATGTGAATGGTTTAAATTGGTGGTTCTCAAATTCTAGCTTGCATCAGAATCACCTGGAGAATCGTTAAAGGACAGATTCCAAGATTTTCGTTCAGAAGTTCGGGGGCAGAGCCTGAGAATTTTCATTTTTAACACGTTCCCAGGTAATGCAGATACTGCTGGCTGGGGTAAACATACTTTGCGTGATCCACTGGAGCCACCCTATTTCCACGCATGTGCTTTGTAATTGTCCAGTCAAATGACACATTCAAATCACTATGAGTGAGCTCCCTCCTCACCCCTCCCCTCCCCCTCCCAAATAATAAATGTGTGTGCAGTCAAGTAGAGCTCTTGAAAGTGATCAGTGGAGAATCATGGAAATTAAGTCCATGCCCAGAGGAGCTACTCTTTATTTGATAAATTAGCTGGTTTATTTTAAAACAAGCCGCATTCTAGGGCCTGTGGCAGAGACTGTGAACCACAAGGTCCTTTAATGAGAAAAATGATGATAACTCACCACCAGATGCTTATCTTCACTTTTCAGTATATTATGTGGAGTAAGGTGGACTCCGAGAAGGAGTTAAGAAGGATCCTGAGCTCAGAGTGGAAGGCCCCGATGCCACGCAGCTGCATGTTCCTTCTCACTCTGCAGCACACTCCAGAACTTTTCAATCATTGACTCATCCACTTACATATCAAGCAGTTATTGAGTACCTACTATTGATACATGCCAGGAATTGGCCCAGATGCAGGGATTACAACTGGTAACAAGATAGACATAGTTCCTGCTTTTGTGGGACTAACCTCTTAGTGTGGGTGGGAGGAAGGGGGAGAGAGAGATAGAGTGAAAGAGAGAGACAGAAAGAGAGACAGAGAGGGAGAGAGGGAGGAGGGGGGCAGGAAGAGAGACAGAACATGGGCAAATATAGAATAATTCAGAAAAATATCCCATAGCAGTAAGTAAAACACAGAGAAATAAAACAGTGATTTGTTATTAAGTGATGGGTTACAGAGTGGCTATTTTGGATTGGATGGTCAAGAAGGGCATTCTGAGATGACATTTAAGCTGTGAGTTGAATGACAAGAAAAAGGCAGGTATGTGAAAGATCAAGGGCTAAGAGTCTTCCAAGCAAGGGAGCAGCTAGTGCAAAAGTCTCAAGGTGGGAGTGAGCTTGGCAAGTTTAAGGAATGGAAGATCAGTGTGGCTCGAGCGTCATGGACCAGAGAGTGAGAGATACCAAATGATGTTAAAGGACAGGCAGGGGCTATTTGAGAGTCATTGATGTGATTTAGTCATAGGTGTGATGGAAAAAGACATTGGCTATTGGTAATATGGTGTGACTGGTATAAGGATGCGGTGGACAGAACATCCTACAGAACAGGGGAAAAGCAGAAGCAGGAGACTAGTTGGGAATCCATGATAGTACTATAGGGGAAAGATGATGGTGGCACTGCCAGGTGTTGTGAGTTGGTAAGTCATCAGATTCTGAAGAAATGTGGTCAATTAAGTGTTACTGACTTTTTGAATATGTGTGTGGGGATGTGCATTAGGGAAACAAGAACTATCTCCAAGGTCCTTGCTATTCAATAACATGATTTGAGGACTAGCAGCATCACATCATTTGGAACTTGTTATAAATGCAGAATCATAGGCTATGACTCAGACCTGCTGAATTAGAAGACCCCTCAGGTGACTCATATACACATTAAAGCTTGAGAAGCCTTGTGTTAGATTATTGTCTTGATCTCCAGGGAGAATACTGCTATTTACTGAGATGGAGAACCCTGAGGCAGGAGTCAGTTGGGGTGAGGGAAGGGAATCAAAATTTCTCTTTTATGTGTGTGGATTTTGAAACATTTATATGACATGCAAGTGGAGACCTCAAGTAACAGTTGGTTACATGTGTCTGGATTTCTTTGGAATGGTCAGGGCTAGAGATAAAGATGTGGGATATGTTAGTATTTGCATGGTGCTCACTATCCAATGAATGAATGGATGAGCTAACTAGTGAGAAGGTGTAGACAGAGGAGAAATCCAGGAATGAGCTGGGCACTCTAAAGTTTAGAAGTCAGCAACGGAGACTGAACAGAGGAAAGCCATGAGAGCATGATGTCATGGAAGCCTGGAGAAGAAAATATTTCAAGAAAAAGGGAGCAGTCAGCTGCACTCAATGGTGCTGAGAGGCTGAGTAAGAGAACAAGGAAAAGAGCATTGGGTTTGGCAACATGGATGTCAGTGATGACTTTGGCCAAAGCAGTGTTAAAATGGTGGGAATGGATATCTTTTGAAGTACACAGAGGAGAGAATTTGAGATAAGTGAGTAGAGACAGTGCTTACAGATGACTATTTAAAGTATCTGGGAAGTAATATAGTTTTGTTTACTTCATTGGTGCTCTGAAACCAGTGATCACTCTTGGTATCTCCTGCCATAGCTGAACTCCTAACGTGTCCTTCCAGATATGTAGAATAGAAAGTATAAAAAATCCTGGTCATTGCCTTCAAGCAACTCATAATCTAGTGAGAGATAGATGCACACAAGTAATTCAGTGCTCTGATAACTTTATATTAGAATTATTAGGATTTATGGGCTGGGGAGAGAGTTAATGTTTTTGCTTGCATTCTGCTGGGCACATTGCAGATATTATCTTATTTAATCCTCACTATATTCCTTTGAGGTTATCCCAGTTTTACTGATGGGGAGATAAAAATTCAAAGAGGCTCGGGACTTGTTTTTGTGTAACTAGTCAACGGTGAGGCTAAAATTTGAAACTCAGTTCTGCTGACCCCAGGGCTATAATCTTTGCAATGACATGTTACTTTTCACAGTGGAAAAAGAGAAGAAATAAAAATTATGTTTAGCAAAACTGCGATTGGTCTTTTACAAATTGGAATACAAGGATTCCTTACTGTATTAATACAGTAGAGTTGCATCTTATGCAGTGTTTAGGGGTAAAATTCCAAGTGGTGAAAATTATCCTAAAAAAATTTCATTATATCACTCACATGTGGCTGGGAAATGCTCACATTATGAGAGCCATTTAGGAATTGAGGTCAGCTGAAGAAATGTCAGACTTACGTTTCCCTTCTCACTCAGGGAAATACAATCATTGAGGAGACTTGCCTGTAATACTATTATTATTATTATTGGCTGTGTACATATGGCTTCATTAACATCAGTTAAATTCACATATTAGGCAAATCTAATGAGTTAGTATTAACTGAAAACTTACTATGTATGGTCAGTGTACTAGAAACATTTCATGTATTTTCTTTTTTTAAAATTTAATTTAATTTTTTAAATTTTTATTGAAGTATAGTTGAGTTACAATGTTGTGTTACTTTCTGCTGTACAGCAAAGTGAATCCATTATACATATACATATATCCACGTTTTTCTGGATTCTTTTCCCATATAGGCCATTACAGAGTATTGAGTAGAGTTCCCTGTGCTATACAATAGATCCTTATTAGTTACCTATTTTATATATAGTAGGGTGTATATGTCGATCCCAATCTCCCATTTATCCCTCCCCCCGTATCCCCCCTGGTAACCATAAGATTGTTTTCTACATTTTTAACTCTATTTCTGTTCTGTAAATAAGTTCATTTGTACCATATTTTAAGATTCCACATATAAGTGATATCACGCAATATTTGCCCTTCTCTGTCTGACTTACTTCACTCAGTATGACAATCTCTAGGTCCATCCATATTGCTGCAAATGGTATTATTTTGTTCTTTTTTTATGGCTGAGTAATATTCCATTGTGTTTATGTACCACATCTTCTTTATCCATTCCTCTGTTGATGGACACATTTAGGTTGCTTCTATGTCCTGGCTGTTGTAAATAATGCTGCAGTGGACATTGGGGTGCATGTATATTTTCAAATTATGTTTTTTTCCAGGTATATGCCCAGGAGTGGGATTGCTCCATTCTTAGTTTTCTTGAGGAACCTCCGTACTATTCTCCATAGTGGCTGTACCAATTTACATTCCCACCAACAGTGCAAGAGGATTCCCTTTTCTCCATACCCTCTCCAGCACTTATTGTTTGTAGATTTTTTTGATGATTGCCATTCTGACTGTTGTGAGTTGATACCTCATTGTAGTTTTGATTTGTATTTCTCTAATAATTAGTGACGTTGAACATCTTTTCATGTGCTTTTTGGCCTCTCTATGTCTTCTTTGTAGAAATGTCTACTTAGGTCTTTTGCCCATTTTTTGATTGGGTTGTTTGTTTTTCTGTTATCAAGCTGCATGAGCTGTTTGTATACTTTGGAGATTAATCCCTTGTCAGACACTTCATTTGCAAGTATTTTCTCCCCTTCTGTGGGTCATGCATTTTCTTTGTTTTTCTTTTTTTTTTTTTTAACGTCTTTATTGGAGTATAATTGCTTTACAATGGTGTGTTAGTTTCTGCTGTATAACAAAGTGAATCAGCTATACATATACATATGTTCCCATATCTCCTCCCTCTTGCATCTCCCTCCCACCCTCCCTATCCCACCCCTCTAGGTGGTCACAAATCACCGAGCTGATCTCCCTGTGCTATGCGGCTGCTTCCCACTAGCTATCTGTTTGACATTTGGTACTGTATTATGTCCAGGTCATGCATTTTCTTCTTCAGATTTTAATCCACACACTAACCCTGTGAGGTAGGTATTTTTATCTCTTTTTTTGCTGATGGGAAGACTGACTTTCCTAAGATCACAGAGCTAGCAAGTTGGAGAATTGCTTTCCTAACTCCAAATGACTCCAACATGAGTGTGCCTTCCCCTGTGCACATGGTCTTCCTGGCTTGCAGTCTTCTGTACCAGCCAAACAGACCCTTACAGTTAGTTAACTCACAGGGCTCCTTAACCATGTGACCTGCTCATTCCTCCGCAGCAGTAGCTTCCCCCTTTATCTCCACCACATACTTTCACTCCTTTCTTAGTAAAGGCTCCCTTTCCTTCTTAAGCCACTGCTGAAGCTCATTAGTATCTATGGATCAGCTAGGGGATTTGTATTACAGACTCTGTAAGGAGGAAACAAACTCCTGAAGTCAGAGAGCATTTAGAACCATGTGACCTGATTTAATGTAAACACAATAACCACATTCTTGTTAAAGATTAGCTCTTTGTCTTTCAAAGTTGTCAGAGCAACTGTTTTAAAAGTTTAGATGTTTGCAAGTACCATCTAAAAGACTCAATAAAAATACTGCTCAGCTCAATTCAGATATAACTTAATATTTTTATTAACATAAGCCACCCTTTAAAGATTATTCGCAACTTTTGTTCTTCCAGTCCTCTTCCATGGCTCTCTGGATAGTACCCTATTTCTATAGCCAGCTAATGGGCATTTGCCGCTCCCCCTTGCCTGATTGGATAATGCAAACCTGAATTTTAGGGGTTTACCTAAGGGATTTTTCTCCAGCCCTCTTTGACTCTCTCCTGGCTTTGAATGTTAATTCTCTATCTCTGGAAATTGCCCTGAGCATTGTGAACAACTACTGTCTTCCAAGTCTCTTTCTTGATGGAAAAGAGAAGTCTGTGATGTGACTTAATTAACTTCTTTCAAGATCAAAGTGTAAGACAACAGGGAATCAACGGTGAGGAGTGAAATCAGAGCCTGGTGGACAGTCTGGAGTGACTTTTCCATCTTCATTTTTTAACTCTCTTATATTTGAAGCTGGAAGAATGCAGTGACGACAATTATATATGGTTGTCCACCTGGTGAGGCTTGGCTTGGAACAATTCTGAGACATTGTATTAGACTAGATGGGCTAGGGAACGTTGTAGCGACAAACAATGCCAAAATCTTAATGGTTAACAAAAATAGTATTATTTTCAGTCATTCAAACCTTCTGCTGGTTCAGGTATCTTTACAGGTGTTCTCCATGTGGGGACCAAGCATTCCAGGCTGATCCATCTCATGGCACTTTTCTCAACATACGGCTTTGGGGTTTGTCTAAGCAGAGAATGAGAGCATTGGGAATTGTGCATTGGCTCTTGAGTACTTCCTCCCCAACGTGACTTTTCTATCTCAATCTATTGGCCAAAATTAGTCATAGTTCCACCCAAATGCAAAAGGGGCCGAGAAAAATGGCCTTCTATGTGACTAGGAAGGGTTGGAAAACCAAGGTGGGCACTAGCAATGTCCATTACAGACACCTTTGGATGATGTTTCTCCCAGCCTCATGTTCTTAGACATTCAGATGCTGGGGTATATGAGGTATGGCCTAAGATGTAAGGGTATGTAGGCAGAGGGGAAAAATTTTGTCTTGAAGACAACACCAATGTCTTTGTCCACAGCCTGAATGATGAACTTCCAAAAATTTTCTTGTATGCCATCTTGGCACAAAGACTTAAAGAAAAACAGACTAATCCCCTTATAGCCATGAGTAAATAAATACACTTTTACGAGATACTTTACAAGGTAACCGAGGACTTTGAATTGAAGGCCTAGATCTGGATCCCCTTAGGTATAAAATAGGCAACTGTGGATTTTTATATTTTTAATTCTTCTTTTTCCAAGGTTTGTTGTAGGAATTAAAAATTAAAATCGAGTCCAGGCAGCAATAATGAATCAGAAAGGGGATGAAGAAAGCTCGGGTACAGACTCAGTGGATAAACTATAGAGCTGTGAGCCTTCTCCGAGGGGCAGGAATGGAATCTTTCATTTAACACATCTTCTTAGTTTGTTATCCTGGGAGCAAGTTTGATACCAGTTTCTAGTTATGGGAATAGTGATCAGGCCCCAATGCCTTATAAACGTTGTATGTATGTGTGTACAGTCTCACCTCTAAAATTTCAAGGTAATAGAAAGTAATCTAATTATGTGGATAATTAAAAACAACCAAAGTGCAAGTTTAAAACTTGTACTTTTATGACTGCAAAGCAGGCTATCAAAATGACAGGGTGTCTGGATGGGATCGTTGCACGCACTCAGATTAAATGAGTGCATTAGTTGATTGTTTCTGGTATGAAGATAAGCAGAGAAAAGTATAATAATGTTGGCATTTAAGTGGACCTAATTAGACTTCACGTTTAACACTCCATTAAGATGAATGGGAAAGGGTCACCCCCTGTTCAAGCTGTGGTATTGTCTTAGTGTGTCTGGATCTTGCCTCTGAAGACAACAGTCTGTCAGCATACGTTCTCACAGTCACCCCTGTAAAGCAGACTGGAAATTTAATTCTTCTAAAATTAAATCTCAGGTTCTGGAGGCCACAGTAAAATCCACAGGGAGATCTTAAATCTTCAAGTTCTACAGCTGTATTAGTCATAAGCAACAACAATAGCATTGATAATTCTTTCAGTTATCTATAGGAACACTCAAGTGCAGACTTCAGTGTTTCCTGAATATAAACTGGTGAAACTTAACAACCTCCAGTTTACCACTGAAGGACCCTGTCCATGGGAAGGGTGAGTGACTTGGATAAAGTTACAGAGCATGTCACCGGTAAAGCCAGAAATAACATGGAGGGACTGTTCAGTTTTTGTTGCAGTAGTCTGTCATCCATCAGGGAAGGGGAGTAAGGAACAATGATCTTATCTACTAAACTGAGGGTACATGCATTTGAAAGAAAACCTAAGAATCTAAGGGCAGCACAGCCCAGTAGATGTGTTTATAGGGAGATGACCGGGGAAATTCTGCCATCCTGCCATATGGAAATAGTGTGTAAGTAGGAGGAAAGTTTAGTCATGCCAATGCCCAAGGTGTATAGATGTGGTCTGAAAGTTATGACACTTGGGAACCACATTCACAGTTGTCACCCAAAGAGCCACAGGGTCACTGTATGCCTTTTAGTGATTGGATTCAAAACTAGATGCCTGGAGATTGCATGAGGAGAAGCCACATATGGCTTGAATTGAGTAGTTGGGTAAATGGTTGTCATAATTTTCCGATTCTTTAGAAAGTAGTATGGCTACATCTCCAAGCACAATCTCAGGACTGGTAACTTGTAATTCTGGTTATGCTGTAGGTTTGCTGCATGTCATTGGACAAATAATTTTCTCTTGCTAAGTTTCAGTTGTCTATTTTTTGAAATTAGTAAGATGAAATTTGGCCTGCTTATCCAAATTCTAGGTTTTATAGCTGTGTTATTCACTAAGATTTCAGAAGGGAAGTTCTGCTGTACAGCTGGTGCCTAGATAGACCCGTTACTATGTCCAACTTTTTTCTAAATGTGAAATTATTGTAAATTTTGGAACTGTTTAAATGGGTTCAATAATAATAAAATAATGGCAGTATTTTTTATTAAAAATAAGCCATCTATAGAATCATTGATCTTAGCATTTAGGAGTTGGATGGAAAGAAGTATAGTTCTCTGAGTCAACTTCTTTCAACATGATGGGATCCATTATTTCAGATCCCTGACTCATGATATGCCATTGCTCGAACATTTCTAATAATTGGAGAGTTGAGAATGGGATATTCTTTCCCAGTGCTGGTCATGTTGGGTTATTAGTTCTTCTCACTCCTTCTTGAAATATTCTATACCAATTGATACTAATCTTGACTCTGAGAATACAATGTCTATTCCATCTGCTATTTGATAGCTTTCAGATATCTGAAGCAAATGATCATGTTAATCCCTTGGTTTTCTCTTTTTTATTCATTATAAGGCATACAGAAGTTTTCATAAACTTTGTTGCTTCAGAAATGTCCCTCACGCTTTAATATTTCATGAGGATTCAACTTAGCTTATAAATGTTCCATGTTATGTTATTATATTTGATTATTCTCACTCATTGAGAACAAACAAATTAGTATTTGGAATGTATTCTTTTTCACAGTATATTAAATTTTTTTTTGTTTTAAGGAAATCTAATTAATTTGGGTTTATCCTAATTAATTTAAACAATTGTTTACTTGTAGCTTGCTTTGCTCCAGAATTAGTCATTTAATGCCATTTCCAATAATGAACTGATAAGATAAAAAACATGGAAATGGCAAAAAATAAAATGTAGAAAAATAAGAAAGAACTGGGTAGAGTTCACTATATAAAATACACTTACAAGGTTATTATATATTTATTTGTGGTGAGTCCAAATTTGATTTTGAACTTGCTAACAGCCAATTCAAAGAGAGAAATAAGACCAGTTATGAGACTAATAACATCTAAAATGTCAAAAAAGCAATTGGAAAAAAACTCAACAATTTCTCATACTGAGTCCTGGGAACATTATCTCCTGAGTTCCTATAGCGAAGACTCTCTATAACGAAGTAAGAATATCTCCAACAGCATTTTTATCGTGAATTCCACAACAGATTTCATAGGGTTTTTCCATGATAAAGTGATAAAATTTCCAAGTGCAAGTGCCTGGTACTTAGTAAGAGCTTGTAATGGGTGAATTGTGTCCCTCCAAAATATGTTGAAGTCCTAACCCCCCATACCTCTCAGGGTTACTTTATCCGGAAATATGGTCTTTACAGATATAATCAGGATACAGTGAAGTCCTACTGAATTAGGGTGGGCCCAATCCAATATGACTGGTGTCTATAAAAAGAGGAGAAGAGTCACAGACACAGAGGGAATACGGCCATGTGAAGACAGAAGGAGAGATTGGAGTTGTGCTGCCACATGCCAAGGAATGCCTGTGGCTATCAGGAGCTGGAAGAGACAATGAAGGATCCCACTTTAGAAGTTTCAGAGGGAATGCAGCCCTGCCAACATGCTGATTTTGGATTTCTAACCTGCAGAACTGAGAGAATGAGTTTCTGTTTTAAGCGACTCAATTTGTGATCCTTTGTTATGTAGATAACTCTAGGAAACTAATATGATACTCGGTAAATATTTACTGAATGTATGGATAAGTTTTATAGAACAGTTGACTGATGGGAATGGGCTACTCAGAAATTTAGAGACACTGCTGTGATCAGCTAAGAAAAAAAAATTGGCACAATTCCACCAGATATATTTATATCTGTTTCTATTTTTACTAAAGTTAGAATTACTGCATAGAAAATGTATTTGTTGGGGGGTTTATAATTAATAATCCATTATCAGGAGGTTTAATGTGTAGATTTGACCACTACCATGAGCCATTTTATTTCCTATGACATACAACTCTTCTTAGAGCTTTGTGCAGTATCCAGCTGATAGTAGGTATTCGAAAAATGTATATAGGAATAAGATATATAGTAAATTCTATTATTACTTGATAAATAATGAGAGTAGAGGAGGGTCCTGTCCCCAAATGCCATTATTTTAAAGGGGACGTATGACACATATATTTTAATTAGCTATGTCACAGGAATCCTGTTATCTCTCCTTGTGAATTTTACTAAGCAGGGGTGTTCCTGCTTCTTTTTCATTAGTCCTTTCCTCAAAACACATGCCCGTGACTTCAGTCCCTATCATCTCCAACTATCTTCAAGAAATCAAATAAATCAATGACTCCCTAAACATTGAGAAGAAAAGAAAATGAAAAATGATCCAAGAGGAAAAATAATGCCCTGATTCTGGCTGGAACACAGTCTTCCAAAGTTGTTGCAAGACCAGTTTCAGTCTCTTGAGTACTGGCTTCCCCTCCTACTCTCTCCTTCAGGCAGTCAAATGTTGTGATAGGATAAACGTAGAGAGACTAATGGATCATAAGCCCACCACAACTTATGAAAGCTCACCAAACACAATGAATAGCACGCATGATGAGCTAGTTTAGAAAAAAAAATCCATTTTCTTTTCAATAACCTAATATTTTATTTGAAATGGAAAAACTTTGGAGAATCATTGAACACCTATGAATTATGATAACCTTCAACTTACAAAACGGAGATGAAGTTGCTCAAGTTTTAAATACAAGAGGCATCATTCGGGACCTGAAAAGAAGAAGAAAAAAACCCAAACAAACAAATTAAAACAAAAACAAAAAAGAAACCCAAAAACGTGGTGGGCAATCTCTAGCGGACCTGTGGAAATATGGAGCAATTGAATGCTCACGTGTTTGCAAAAAGTTCTGTTCTATTCATGCTTCCTAGGTTCATCCCACCGGCAGGCAGTTCCACCCTTGTGAGGAATATAATGGAGCACAATCTCGAAGCTGCTCCGCCTGTAACATTCACAGGTTCTCTCTCCCCCCAAATTTGAGCTGAGGCACTTTTCCTTTCTAAAGAGCAGCATCTGGCCTCTTCGTGCGCTCATTTGCATGCCAATACTGGATTGCTCTCCCAGCACACAGCTATTTAATAGTGGTGCTGGTGTCCGAGCTCTGGGAACAAACGAAATGGTTTGGGTGTGCTTTTGTGTGCAGTGAGGGTCGTTGCTACAGTGTGCTTATTAAGAATAGTACACATTCATTATAACAAGATTGCTCTTTTGCTCAGGGGCCATCACGGCACATTCTGTAAATGAATTAACAGTAGCATGCATTTGTGTATTATGGGCCCAGAAGATGCATTTGTTTATTAAATAAATCTGCAACACAGAAAGTATAGTTGAAAAAAAATCTAGAAAATAATCAGCGTGCGAATGTACAGTAGCTATTTGTTTGTGTGTGTGTTTTTTTTGAAACCTCAACATCTTGGCGAGTTTTCCTCCTTTGTTTCTTTTAAATAACCAGAGATCACAGGCCACACTATAGACTAACAGCCTGCAAATATTGATGTAAAAAAAAAGGAAACCAAATTTAAGTTACAGAAGCACAAAACATTTCCAGAAGTGGTATTGTAAATAATCATGTACCTTTATAATGATTAATATTATGGTTCTTTTGCTTTTCTTTAAATTCTTTTGTTATTCTTAAAATCGTTTGTCTCTAAAAATCACTATTTTTATTTCTGGCTAAAATTTAGCTTGCATTACATATATAATTTTCCCCATTGAACTTTGATGTCTTTTGAAATGCAAACTCTGCTTTTGGGGCATTCAGCTAATATTGATCCATTTATTTTCAACCTTTTAGCTCAGGTATAGCTAGTATAATATATTAATAAACATGAATCAGTCTGTTAGATTTTATTCCTGTTAACTAATGATTATTTAAAAGCCCAATGGCAGTTCACAATTACACTGAGAACTCAGATTATGTTTTAGATGTGGCTATTCTGTATTTCTCTCTACTTATATTATGTATCTTGCTGTCTTTAATATGTAATCTGACATGTTGCACACTTGAAATATAATGGAAAGAAAATGGAAATATTTAAAAATATGAAATGCTAAAAGTGTCTAAAGCCACAGCATGGATAGTATGAAATTTATTAAAATGAACTGAGGGAAAAAGGGGAGAAGAAACAGTCATATTCTCAAATTTTTGAAATTCTTATGTTATTCAAAAGATGCATGTCTTTTAAAAAGAAATTGGTTTCATATTTGATTTCTTGAAACTTTTCTATAAAATCCAGGGGTACTAAGTGAAATTTGCCAGAATATTTTAAAAGGGAAAGCCTGGTAGAATGAGTGGATTAGGACTTCATAGATTTTGGGCTTAGCTAAATATCTATGACCCTATTAAATATACCCAGCTAATTACTACATCTGCAAATAAAAAATGTGTTTTGTAAGAAACATATTTCTTACAAAATATGGACTTCTAAAAGATATTCCATATGCAGCAAAAATACATAGCTGATTGAAGCAGGATAACACTTTTTGCCCACATGGAATCTTACTTAGCATTTTGTCCTTAAAGAAGTAATATTCTGCTCTGATGTACATTGGGGGTGAGAACTCAACCATTGTAACAATTGATTTGATAATTATGTAAGGGAGAAGAAAATATTTGAAACCTAGTTTCTTTTCTTTCATCTTTTTTTTTTTTTTTTGGTAAAAAGCTCTATTTTCCAGAGCATTTTATTTATTCCACTGCAGCTTTTAGAGAGGCCAGCCAATCAGAAAGTCTGTAAGGGCCCAGGCCCAGACTCAGCGCTGAGCTCCAAATGCGATTCCAGTCCTGACAGGGGGATTATAGGAAACAGATGACTTACGCTTCTAATTTGTGGCCTTAAATTGCAAACAGAATTTCAGGAGTCGAGCAGAGTAATAAATGGCAATAGAAAAAGCCACACACAGCCAGATCAGTATGTGGTGGTTGTAGGTTAAACTAAATGGGAAGAGACAGGTTATGATGGTTCAGTGTATTACAGAGAAGAAAGTCTTAAATTACCAGTGCTGAGAGGTATTGCTCCACAGCAGACAGCATTGCATTGTGCAGTCCACAGATATCCCAAGCAGAACAATAAAAAAGCAGGTTTAACATAGAACCTGTTGCTGGAGGAATCATTTTTTTCCCCCTCTTTTAGAAATGGAAGCGGTGTTTTATGTTTGTTTTGACCTCTGCTGTATACTTGGCCCCATAACATCTGTTTTCTACCATTGCCGTTTTTCACACCAAATTAAATGTCGAGGAGTCAGATAAAATAAGTTCAAAATATGTCCAAATTATTTTTGTGGACTTCCAACAAATGTCTCAGTAACTCTTTTCACACGGAACGATACCATTTAAATGCCAACGTAGAAAATTATTTTCCTTTCAACATTTTAAGAGCTAAAGAAAGGGATTTCGAGGTGTACTTAAACTTGGGAAATATTGCATTGGCCTTTTTGGTAACTTGTATGACTGTTTCAGACTTGCTTTAAGGCTATTCCATCATATAAAGTTATGTGCATTTGTTGGATAAAAACAGGAAAATTGTTTAACAACGACATATAATAAAACTATTATTCAGCGCTGCTTGAAACCATAAATACCAGTTAGAAGCAAAAGAGATCCACTTTTTATCATGTGGAAACCAGTAGGTATCTGTTTTCCTTTTTTCTTTCTGTGTGTGTTTGTGTGTGCCTGTGTGTAAGGGTAAGAATTAAGATGAGAATGACGTGAATTTCCACTGTCATAAGAAGTCTGGCTGTCGTAAGTCTGTGATATGAAAAATTAAAAATGGCATTGCATTTGCAACTTCTAATCCAATAAATATATTGATGGAAGTAAACTATCTTTCTTTGAAAAGAATAACACCTTATTTTAAGATCCAACTTATCTCTGTGTCAGAGATTGGCAACTAATTCATGATAAAGATTGATTAAAAAGTAATTACCCCATCCTATATTATTTATTGCCAATATATCAAAGTAACACATTTCTTTCCCTAGTGAATGATAGAAACAAGGCTTACTTTAGTCCACAATGCTGTGCTTGAAGTGAGGCCAAGTAAAATCCAAAGTTTTTCTTCCACTTTCCTTATGAACAAGAAATCTGTCACTCTAAAATTCAGATATTTTAACTGCTATGTTAACTTTAAACTTGAACGTTTTGTTTTATATGCTGAATAAAAACTGTTATCTTGCGAGTAACCTGGGGAAAACCAAACTATTTTTGTTGTACTATTAAGCAAGTCGGTTGATAATCATTGAAGATGACTGACTAAATAGATTTGATTAATCACTTGCAGAAACTGTGCTTGTTAGAACCACTTTGTATTCTGTGTCATGGTAATATCAATGTAGGTTATAGCTATTTCTTTGTACATGATGTGTTTTTTGTTTTTAAATCACCTGGCAAAAAGAGACAACAAACCTTAGTTGAAAGCTTTTGTCTCTAAGAGAAAAACTCTTTTCATGCCTGTCCTTTTTTTTTTTTTTTTTTTTTTAAGAAATGCTCAATTATTATTTGTGTCATAGTGGGAAAACTGGGTCTCTATAGGGCCTGAACCTTTTCAAACAGGAGATAGCTTTTGTTTTTGTACCTCATCAACACCGATCACCTAATTAAATCTGATATTTCTGGCTAAAGCAAAATGATTTGTAATACTCCTTTGGAGTTTACTTAATTAGTTTCAATGTCTTTTGTGTGGTAAATGTGGTGATATTTTATAAAACAGAGCTGAAAAAGGAGGAGGCAAAATGCAATCTTGCAAAGGATGGGAAAGATGGGAGGTGAGAGGGAGGGCAGACCAGTATGACCAAACCATGAAAGCAAGGTGTAGTTCCAGCGCAAAGGCTTGCAGGCTGGAGTCATTCATTAGTTGAGATCATCAAGCAGATCTGACCTGGAAAAAGGCTTTCTGTCAAATGTAGGCCTGGGCATCTGTCAGGGCCTCAGATTCTACACCTTGATCAGCCCAAGACACTGACACCATTTTCTTTAACAAACACCAACAGCCTTTTTTCTCCTTCATTTTAACATCTCTCAGGGGTTGGATTCCCTTTCTTCTCCCGCTCTGTAGAGAGTAAAGGGAGCTTGTTAACTTGCTTAGATATTTTGACTGCCGATGCTCTTTGTCCACTTGCCTGTGGTAACAGTGTCAAAGCATAACTTGGTATAATTGCTATATTTGCAGTCAGAAGAGTGTTCTGTATTTATGTTCAAGCTGCTGAATGAAAAGGAAGTGTCACTTTGGAAAATCCTGTAAATTATCCTCAAAGTTCAGGCAAAATATAATGTGTGGCATACCTGGTGTGTCTTGTTTTCATTGCCAAGATACAGAAGAGGAAAATAATGGAGCTTTAACTATGTCAGTTAAATTCCTGTGTTCCTTACGCTCAGACTGGAGAACAATAAAATAAAATTAAACTTAAAAATGAAAGCAGAAGAACTGGGCTCTATAATTTAAAAAGTAACTGGAAAGCATTATAATTTTTAATTATCCATTGTGTCACAATTTATACACAGTATGGATTAGAAATGACAATTTGTGATGGACCTTCATTTAATAAAGACATGCATAATTTACAGACATTAGCAGTTCCCATTCTGCAAGTGGAAATTAGGATTGTAATGGGACTTTATCCTATTGATAGGTAGTAATAGATGGCAATCTAAAAACCAAATTTATTATAAGGTGAACTTTTAAAGAGATAGAGTTGTATTCACTCTGTATTTTGTATGTTTTCAAAGAGTCATTATGGTAGGAAAAACTGCAAAACAGGATTTGTGGGTTTTTTTCCCTTAATATATAACTATGTGAAATTTGAGGCAAAGAGTGATGAGTGACAGAAAAGTATGGATATCCCTCTGGCCTTTTCCACACAAGATGTGTGTGTGTGTACATCTTCAAGGATGATCCTTCCAGAATGAGTGCCAGCTGAACATTACGTAACACCGGGAGGCCCAGGGCTGCCAATGCTGACATTCCTTAGTCTGAGAAAAATCATCCTTCTAGTTAAGTAGACCCTCCCTGTGTCTCACTAACTGTACAAAACTGCATGCTGCTGGCAGATAATGGCTTGTAATTAGTGTGGCAGGCAGGTAATGACTTGAAATCACCTTCCAGTTGTTTGAGTGTTTGCTCTGTTTCAAAACCTTGGGTGAGTAGGAAAGTCATGGGGGACTGTAAGGATGCAAACAGAGAAAAAGGGGAAGAACACAACCAGGGAATCTCTTTCTGAATGGAATTTCTCCCCAATTGTTGCTTATTTTACCCCTAGGTCCTCCCTGAGAGGCTCTAGAAAGGCACTGAGAATTGGCAGGTTACTTTACCTGCCTGCTGCTCCTGCTGGGAGAGATGGTGCCCGTTGAGAAAGTCATTGCTGTTTTGGAATCAAACCAGCCTTCTTAGTTGCAGCCTCTGCACTAGAAAATTGGGATGGAGAGAGGAATGGCAGCTCTGCTTGTTAGAAAAGAAGCACGAATTACTGAAAGCCAGATTTTGCTTCCCTGTTACAACCTACTTCTCTCTCTTTCATGAGCTTTCCCCAAATTCATGGAGAGCTTTTGCTGTTGAAGCAAGAAAAAGCTGAGCCAGGAGCCTGTGCAAAATCGAGACTAGACCACTTCTCTAAGGATCCCACAAAACATTTAGACCAGTGCTTAAGGCATAAATATGCGTACAAGCTCCAAGAGAGTAACAATTGAACATACCGAGAGGTGAGCTGGACAGTGTGTGGCCACAGCCAATTGCTAGAATGTGGGTCAAGGGTGGCCAGATTTCCTAAATTCTTGAGAGAGCCAGAAATCTGGAATTTTGTGGAAAAATATACCATTTTTAAAGCATTGAAACTAATTTAAAAGATTTAAACCTTTGTGTGAGTGAAACAAAACCAGTGGCCTGATTTCAGGCCACAAGCAGCTAGTTGATGATTTCTGTTTTAAATTAATTCTTCTTGGTGCCTTTTCTTTTTGTCATCTTTTTAGATTAGTAAAAAGGAAAAAAAAAACAAACCAAAAAACAAGGACAGACTCAAACATGCAACAAGTGTTACTTGGCTTTTACAATTTTCTTGTGATCATTACATGCAAACGCTTGGAAAAGAACTTCTTAGGAAATGGCCCACACAATGTCTCCCTGGCTTTGAGCTTTCCCTGCGCTTTGAGGGCTCCTTTGGGCCAAACGTGTGGGGCTCTTTCAAACTTACTTTTAGATGAGCCTCTCTGAGCCCTGACTGACTGGTTCTAATAAGTCATTATCAAGGAGAGTCCCCTGACTTCTCTCAGGCAGCAGTCCCAAAGGCTCCAAAGAACACAGTTTTGGAGGTGGTAAGGCCTGGATTTCATTTGATCTGGTCTCTGCCTACTTACCACCACCTCAACCCTAAGTAAGCCATCTATCAACTCAGTCTCCATTTCTTAGCTGGTATGGTCAGGATTAGAGAAAAATGCTTAAATTATGCCTTTTATTAATCCTTTATATAACATAGATGAGTAGATTATTGTCATGGGACTCAATAGCCAGATATGTACTTTACACTGGTTAAGATCCAACTCATAAATACCCTTTATATTTACTTGAATTCAAACCCTCTATGCTTTTCCAGAATATTTAAAGAAAACTAGTAAATGTTCTTGATAAAGTTCACTTTCAGTTTAAATAGTATCATATAAAATCATGTTGCGACATCTAGAACACTTATGTAATTATACGATAAGCTTTTAAAAAGTTGGAAATCTGATTAGAGTAAAATAAGTCTAGCTTTTCAATGTAATATCTGAAGGGAGAACTTGCTCTGATTTTGGGGCTTGGCCTACTGGGAAAAATGATGAGAGTGATTTTGTTTTAAGCCAGGTTATTATACATTTAAATATGAGTAAGAATCATCTAGCAGATCAAGGTTAATAGAGACTAGTCATACAAAGAGAAAATTTATTAGGTTTGTGTCAGAGTGACAGCAATAATGGGTCTGGTCACTCTGAATATGCAAGACTAGACGAAAAAGAACTTGCATAGGTGTCTTGTAGTCCAATTACCAGGTTTTATAGGTGGCCTCAATACAGTCTTAAAAATCATCATGTCCATATTTCAGATTTCTTTTCTACATGCCCTTACTGTACTTTTATAAGAGGTTTCTAGCTATATAGTATCAAACTGAAAAATTACTTGCTTCTTTGTTAGGTGGGGTTTTGTGGGAGGGCAGAGAGGTAATATAAGTAGTAAAAACATTATTCTCAAACTGAAAAAGGAAATTGAAACTATATGAAAGCAAAAATGTCACTGGCCTAACTCGTCCTTTTCCAAAATGTTTTTTTCCAATATAATTGGCTAAACAATTTGTGGACACCTTTATCCTCTTTCTACCTGCAATCGATTTTGTATATAGGTTGTCTTTAAAATGAAAATATTAAAATCAGTCTCACATTCAGCTGTTTGGTTCCAGTTTTTAGATTCTGCTTGTTCAGTTGCATAGTAATTAAGATATGCGTCTTAATTTCTTGGAAGTTCTTTGAAGATTCTTTTTTCAAGGTAAAAAATAATCCGGCACCTAAATTGTTTGAAGATCCAGTTTAACTTAGAAAGGACAAAACCAAAACATAGGTATAGAGAACTATAAATATATCTGAATGTATAAGTTGAATTACATGGGCTAAAGATTGGAGAAGTTATGTTTTTTAATATACCATTATTATTTTTGAAACATCTGACTATAACATAAAGGACTTAATAATATACTATGATTTTTGCATAGTCTGATGGCTACAGGTACTGAGATATTACTCATCTTCCTCATCTGTTTGCTCTTATGCATGTTCATCTCAGTATTAAATAGAATATTAAGTGATAGATTTAGTTTTCCATAAAGTAGGACTATAATAGAATTTAACCCGGGAAATCCAAACACACGTTATGAACAATTAAGTATAAAAATTGCGATACTTTGGTGGTTTATCAGCATGAAAATGAAAAGCTAGCTTATCATAACCATGTACAACCATCAGTTCTGTGTTCCATTAGGAAAAAATCCCCTTGAGGTCAGATAAATTATTTTGCTAAATAAACAGAATTTTCTATTTTAATTTGTGAAAACTTAAAAACTAGAGGAATTGATATCATGCTTTCAAAAGAAAAATTTAACTCATTTACACGCAGATTTTTATGAATCCTTGTCAGAATTTGTGCATTTTTTTCAATTAAATTATTTTCTTTTAAAAAGCTAGCTTCAGTGGGGGTTGGGTGGGAGGAAGCGGGCGGAGGGAGAGGCTACCTCAAGAGGCATGAACATAAATTGTCTCAATTTCTAAGAAATGTGGGTCTGACAATCACTTAAGACGATATAGTTGATATGGCTATCAGGCTGAACTCTTTTCAAAAGAATGTTTTTATAGAATATCATTGTGACATTTTGCTCAGATGGATGTCTTTAGCAGTATTTGATTAATGTAATGTAATAAAAGAGATGCACACCAAAGTGTCTGTACATGTCTTGTTAAGTATGTTTGATTCATTATGTGTGGTTCTCAGTTCTTTCCTCTTTCCGCAGTTCATTTTTTATCATTTCGATAATATATCTATAAATATGAAAAAGTTGGCACTTTCAAAGTCTTTGACATATATGGCTATTAATTCATAACTCTAAAAAATTGTATCTTTCAACCTGTCATTTTAAAGCTTGTAGAGTTTATTACAGTAAGTAACCTGTGTTAGAAATTAGATTTTGAACTTCAGCAAGAAGATAAATAAGCTCATGAACAGAAAAGTTAAAGACACCTAGACATAGTTCTAAGGTAGAATCACATGAAAAGATCAGTGATTAAAGATATAATTTTAAACTTCCTAAAGATAGCGTTGACGTTTATATTGGTTACTGGTTTCCAACTTATTTTGTTCTCCAACTCCAGATATCAAATACTGAACAGGCTTATAATTAACAAAGCTATTTGAATTCAGTTTCACAATCATCTTTGTTGCAGTGAGTTAATGGGTTAAACTTTGTAGTTTATATATCAATGACACAGATGGTTTAAAGCGAAGATATTCTGAAGGCAAAATAATGGTAGTACTTATTTATATATACATCTCGGTGTTACTATTTTAATGAGAGTAAGTCCTATAAGGTAAATGCTATTTTACTTCCATTTTACTGATGAGGAAATGAGGTGGGGGTAACATGCCCAAGATCGCACATACACTAAGGGGCAGAGCTGAGCTTGGAACTCGGAACTTGGAAGTCTGGCTCCAGAACCTTTGACCTCCTATAGGGAAAGCTAAACTCAGAATGTTTTCGCCTTGGTGCCTTTGGTCCTGCTTCACATCCTCTACTGCATAAGTAACAGCTTGGCCCCCTCCTTCCCCATGTTCCTTTCATGGGTTCAGTTAAAAAAATAATGGCCAAACATTAGGATAGCAAGTCTGAAGTATTCCACGTAATGAGCTCTGACTCACGGATGATTTGGGAGTTTAGGGTGCCATGTGTGAATAAGCTTGTGGCAGGGACTGAGGGTGAGGTCTGAGGACATGGTTTATGTTGGAGCCTCACCGTATTCTGGTGACTCATGTACACTAAACAGCAGAGTCATGAACATTTACACACACCCAATATCAGGTTTACTCTGAGTCTGTTCAGAGCCGTTTTACAGCCCTCTCTACAAAGCATGAACTTATTTGGCCCTTTTCACTGAAGGAATGAAGAGGAATTAAAGAACAGACGGCCCCAAGGTCCTGAAAGTCCCTTCCTGGGGAGATCCGTCCTCCTCTGGGCTCTAAAAGACACTCAGATGGTACTCCTGCTGCGTGCAAGGAGTGGGTTTGGGGTCAGTTAGACAGAGGCCTAGCTCTTGGCAATGTCTTCACCACATCTGAGACCTTGGGCAGTTCACTTATTATTCTTGGGTATGATTTTCTTGGAAATCTATAAAACTTATAGAATGGGATAGGAGCATTTTTATGCATTTGTAAGAAATTAGCACAGAAGAAATTTTATTATTTTCAGCTGTCACTTAGGCAATTGCTTCAGCTCAGGGATGACCGATGCCAGAGCATCGATTAAGGATGTTAATTTTATTCATCATTGTATCTGTTTAGTGTCAAGTGAGAGGAAGAGAGGGTTTAAAATGTGCCCTGGTAATTTATTTGTACACTTTTAAAACTAAAAACAAAGTCAAGGAATCTGTGCAAGGACTAAAAGAGAGTTAAGAGAAAAGAAGCATTCAATATTGTAGGCTCAGAGCACACATGGCATCTTCCAGGCCAGGAGAAGGCATGGTCCATCCTACACCGCTCACAGAGCGATCTCTTTGGGGCTCAGAAGCACCTTCAAGCCTCTGAGCTCTTCTGCGCTAGCAGAGACCTGCCGTTGTTTATTATCAATGCCATCACTCCAGGCCAGGAAGAAGAGGTGGCCTTAAGGGAGTCAACTAGGTTGCTGAGGATTGTATGTTTTGGGGACACATTGGCTAAAATGAATCATGAAATTATAGTTCTGAGTGATTCTCTGTTCTTGGGTGCCCAGAATTGGAGAGGAAAGCTGTGTTTGTCATTTTAGGGTGCTCAGATCTGGCACTTCTCTTCAGTATGTGTTTTGGGCAGGTCCTGTCACTGTTCAGAGACTAACTTACTGCCCCCTGGAAATGAGGGGATTGGACCCAAAGATCTCTAAGACCCCATTAGAGCTTGCATGCCATTGACTCTGGACTTTTCTATGTAAACACTAAGTAAGTTTACAGTAACCATGGAGAAAAGCTGTGTCCTTGCTGATAACTGTAAATGTCCATGATGTCAAAATGGAGGATGGTAAAAAGTGAAGTTGAAAAATGAGGAAGAGGTATGACAGGGTGTAATCTAAATATTTTTGAAGGGTGTGCACTTTTTAGGCTGCCTAAGGTCGAGTCTGAAAAATATATGTCTTCTCCTAGCATATTTCAGAGTTGGCCGAACTACATTTTAGTTGAGAACTATCTCATCCAGAAAGAGAGAGGATGATAATTAAAGCAAAAGTAGCCCCACAGCTCAGAAGACCCCTTTCTCTGGTGGAGGAATCTTTGGATGGTTGTTTTTCTACTGAGCCTTTAAAATAGAGCTCTAGACTTACAAAAGGAGCTAAGAGCCCTTGTAGAAGTAGGCAGAGAGGAACAAGGGAAAGAGAAATGACTTTTCTTAAAGTTTTAAAACTTATTATTAAATTCATAAATTAGATCAAATTTATTATTGAATTTTATATAAGTCTCAAACATATATAAAATATAACGAAGGGTATAATGAATCTCCATGGTTCCCATCGACTCAACAATCAATTTATGGCCAATCTTGTGTCATCTATCTCTTTACTTAATCTTGTTTTAATAAGATTGTTTAGAAGCAAATCCTTAAGTAATTTCATTTGTAAGTATTTCCAAATGTACCTCTAAAAGTTAAGGACTCTTTTTATTAAAAAGACAATTGCAATATTATTAACACACCTAAAATTTTAACCAAAAATTCCTGAATATTATTCCATATCAACTCAGGGTTCAGATATCTCCAATTGTCTCATATTTTTTGTTTAACAATTTATTTGAATCTGGATCCTAATAAGGTCCACAGATAGCTATTGGTGAATATGTCTCTTAAATGTCTTTTAATCTACAGGTTTCCTTCATTCATTCTTTTTTTTCCCCTTAACATCTATTTGGTGAAGAAACTGGGACACTTTTCCTGTGAATTTTTTGATTTTAATGATTAAATTTCTGTGTTATCTTTTGACATGTTTCTCAGTTTCTTCTATTTCCTGTAAATTGGTACTTTAAGGCACGATTAGATTCACTTTTTTTGGGGGGGGGCAACTTTACTTCATAGATGTGTAGTGTATTCTTATTAGGAGGCAAACAATGTCTCATTGCCTCCCTTTTCATGATATTAGTAGCCATTATTGATTATTGCCTGGATCTCTTAATTTATTACAGGCGGCAATATGTTAATTCTATTAATATAATTCCTTTAAACCCAGTAGCTTAAAATATTTCTATTAAGAGAAACTTCCCCTATTTGATTACTCTGAGGAATTATAGTTCATAATTATTTGTATGTGAGACTCAGGATAAATAATGGATTTAACCCTTTACATACTAGATTTCAGCTTATTTTCTAGCATTGTTCAAAGGTGACCAACGAGAGCTATGTGTGTGTGTTTTTTAAAATTAATTAATTATTTATTTTTGGCTGCGTTGGGTCTTCGTTGCTGTGGGTGGGCTTTCTCTAGTTGTGGCGAGCGGGGGCTACTCTTCGTTGCGGTGCACGGGCTTCTCATTGCCATGGCTTCTCTTGTTGCGGAGCACCATCTCTAGGTGCGTGGGCTTCAGTCGTTGTGGCTCGCAGGCTCAGTAGTTGTGGCTCGAGGGCTCTAGAGCAGTAGTTGTGGTGCATGGGCTTAGTTGCTCGTGGAATGTGGGATGTTCCCAGACCAGGGATGGAACCTACGTCCCCTGCATTGGCAGGTGGATTCTTAACCACTGCACCAGCAGGGAAGACCCTATGTGTGTGTTTTAAAATTATATTACTTTGAATCCATAGATTTAAAACTATTTGAATCATAAACTTTGAAGTCATATGGATGTAGTCTGCCCTATTACACCAGAAAATCTTTCTTCTTTTCTTCCCATGGTTAAATGCTAGTCACTTTGGTGGTCTTCTGCAGTTAGAGTTTAAAAGCTCCCCAATGCACAGTTACACACTCATTTGCGTGGATGTTTGTTTAGTGCCAGATTTCTTAATGGACTGTAAGCTTCATGTGGGTAGGGAACATGTTTTATTTTAATTAAGCATCATATTCCCTTCATATGCACAATGCCTTGCAAATTGAGTTTGCCTGTAAATATTTGTTTATTGAATGCTGAAAAACATGGCAAACTGATCTCCCTGAGCTTCAGTTTTCTCACCTGTAAAATGGGGGTAATAACACTGATGCTTTGAAGTTATTGTGAAGATTAAATGAGGCAGGGGGTGCAAGACACCTGATCCATGGTAGGTATTCTCAAGTGGTAGCCAGTTGTATTACTATTTCATATCTAATGACCTTGGATACTTCAACTCCACTTGTGAATTTCTTTGCTGATATCTCTGTCTGAAAGCATTGCCTGAGAAACAAGTAAAAAAAAAAATTTGTCTGCTTCTGTTTGGGACTGCTAAGTCAGATGAAAGATTTACAGCATTTATAGAGCTCTAAAATGTTCTGAAAGGGGGAAGAGAGAGGAACACCATTCAAGACACCTGCCTCCAAAGTATTGTGGAGGAGACAAGGTAATAATTGGGAATAATATCAAAATAGTCATGAAGAATTCTGTGAGCCAATTAAGTCTGGTGAATGGATGGAAAAAAGTCTCCAGGAATGTTGGATTATAAAGGAGGTGAAGAACATACTCTGGAGGAGTCTTTGAGATTGGAAGAGAAATTCTGAAGTTAGGACTGGTCTCATTCTCAGAAAAGGAAGCTGCTGCTTTAGGAAGGCTGACTAATGTTCTCACAATATTCACTCGACTAAAAATATCTCTTCCACTGGCTTGAGATCATTCAGATCAGAGTCTATCCTTATGCAAATGCTAGAACTTGAGATTTTTCGTGCTCCCACCACACTTTGTCCCAACTGCATAATTTTGCTCAGGCTGGGCCTTCTCTGGAATGCCCTTCCCACCTTCTTTCTCACTCCCTATTTCTACACCAGGTCAGGAGTCACTTCTGTAGGATGTCTTTCTCAGGCCCTTACCCCAATCCACTGGGTGGGCTATAGGGATTTGCATTTTCACAAGCTCAATATACTAATAGCATGGAAGCCAGGAGACCAATTTGAAGTATCTAGGGAATAGTGATGGACTGTGACATGTAGATGATGAGGGCCTGGGGCAGTGGGTTTGGAGAAAAGAGGACAGTTGAGAAGCAGATTTAGTAGGTAGAATTGATAGTGCTTGAGTACAGTATTTGATCTGAGATGGATCCTGAGCATTCACCACATGAGTAAAACAAAATGTTAGCCCATTAGCACAGTGCAGACCTCAGGATTCTTATATTCTTTGGTGTTTACAATTGCCCTTACTCCTGTTGCCTTCCATAAAGCTGCGTGACCTTGACTTTTCCTCTGTGTTTGCCCAGTACATCCTGTACATATCCCTATGGCCAGATTTACCACACTGTTATGTTTGCTGACTATATCGAACTATAAGCACCCAGAGGTAACAACTCTCTTATTTATTTTCATTGTCTCAGCAGAATGCCCAGCATATACTTAGTGCTTAAAAAATAACAACTGGGTGATTGAGGTCTTATCTGGCAACTTGTACATTTCAATTTGGCAATGATATTGAGTTACCCGGAAGGATAGAGATCGGTAATGCGTTGACATATGAACCTGAGTTAGTAGACCCAATTGACCTCTTTTCAGGAGCAGGAACAGAGTGGTGAGGAGTTGGCACAGACAGCAAGCTGATTTCGGGCAGGTCAGCGGTGTAAACTGTCAGCCATGGCTGAGGAGCAGGGAGAGAGGAAAGATAAACCACCTAGTTTGTATTCTTTTTTCTTCACAGGGTCCCTATGTGAAAGCTGGGTAAAGCTAGAAATGTTTAGAGAATAGTGATCTGCCTTTTAGTCTTTCTTGACTAGATCATAGAAGTTGAGCAGAAGCAAACCATATAGAGATTAGGTGGGGTGGGCAATTGTTGGAGAGCTTTAGAACGTGGACATATGATAGGGGTATATGTAGAAATGCATAAGTCTTTTCAGAAAAAAAACCATCTTATCGTCACAGTGTTTTGTATATTTGCACAGACAACTTGCTCCTTTATCTGAGTTCTTAAAACACTCAGTTATCTGCCTAAGAGAGATGCTTTTTGACATAAACAACTATCTACCTGGGGTCAGAATTTCTCAACAGATAAGACGCCCTTGTGCTCAGGAAGGAACTTCTGCAGTCAGATAGCGCACTAAACTTTTATTGTTAATATGGGAAGAAAGGCATGCATCGGAATAACAGGAAGACCCGCTCTGGTGTATCTGAATCTGACGTGGGGGAGGGGTTGTCATTTTTATCAGGCAGCAGTTCTTGAAACATGGACTGTCCTAGATTTTATTGCTTTCTGAAATTGTTAGTACCATGGCAGAGATTAAATGAAATCCAGGATTATTTCAGACAGTGTTAGAAATGAACAATAAAATGTTTCTCATTAAGGATCTGACTGATCTTGTTGTATTTCATAGGATTTAGTGCTTGTCGGTGTTTGTCCAATTAAATGTCTTCATACATAACATGTGTTTCTTTCCTGGGTGGAGGGATGGGCAGGAGTAGATCTTTTTCTGTGAAAAACAATTTTTTTGTTTTCATGTTTAAAAGCATAAAATTTCATAGTTATTTTCCAATAGCTCTGTATGCGCTAAACAAGGTTGTTATATAAAGATTTATAAGTGACATTTTGACTTCTGATTTGTATGGAATCTTAAGAAATTATACTAAGTAAACTTCCAAATTATACTGACTA
The DNA here is from genome assembly GCF_002837175.3 of Physeter macrocephalus. NCBI lineage: Eukaryota > Metazoa > Chordata > Mammalia > Artiodactyla > Physeteridae > Physeter > Physeter macrocephalus. Next base: position 51,754,023 of record NC_041215.1, read on the forward strand.
GGAAGTTGGATATTCTTCTCAAAAGGAAGATAAAGATTCTAATTTCTTTTTAAACATAAGTTTTTGTGTTATGCCTCAGTCTTATGGCAGTGAAGAGATAAAATAAAATGCCAGTTTGAGGTAACTTTTTATATTTTTAATTTTCATATCCTAACAATACAGAGATGATTCCTAGGAAACCTCATTTCCCTGACAAGTCAAAGATTTACCTTTGTGCCTCTTGTTATGTGCTTTTAAAAATGTCAGTGACTTTTTCTTTTTCTTCCCCAAAGTCAATTGAACTGCTTAACCAAATACATCTTAATAGTGTTGATAAAGTCTCATTATTATTCCCTGTAATAATTATTTCTTTAGGACCAGCAGGAAGTCTGGTATTCAACATGGTTTACAAGCTCAGTGAGATGGACGATTCACAGAAATGCCAACTGTGGTTGAGACTAGAACAGTGTTGTTCTGCTCTCTTTGCCTTATTATACATTTTTGTTTGTTTCCTTATTCCTGTCAAACAGACTTCCCCTGAGCAGTTTAGATGGAGACTCTAAGGGAGGTGTGTTTTCAGGAAGACTTAGTGGCCACATTGGAAAGAAGTCTTAGTGAGATACGGCAGAGGTCATTATAACATGCTTTGAGTCTCAGAATTCTGGAGGAAGTAGGTATGAGGTGGTGGCAGAGAAGGAAAGATACTGAGGTGTTTCTAATACAGGCATAGGAACATGTGGCAATAATAGAATATTACTAAAGTTTTCCTCTAGAATGAGTCATTGCCAAATATAATTTGAAGCTTTATGCAGCCCTAAGAAAATACCAATTTCTTTGATTTTTATGAACTTGCACTTTGGCAAGGCTGGCAAATTGATTGACTGACAATGAATAAGTGCATTCAGAATTCAGAGTTGAAGCTCATATTGTGGCTTGACTTTAGCTAGGTGTGATACACATGGCTATCTTTCCAAAGGTCTGATTTGTTAAAAACAATACTGAAATAAATTGACATATAACTGTAAGTATTCTAGGCTTAGCTAGGAGGCAAATTTTGCATTACAGTTCAAGACTAGGCAGTAGCTTTTTAAACCCAAATCAAGTATCTAACCACCCTAAAGAAATGTTTTGTTGTGAAGCTGAAAAGATTACGTATAATATTCTTTAATTTAATTAGAGACAGATGTAACTCTGGTCTAATAAGCTCCATATTGTTAAATGGCAATGCTAGCAATCTCCCTTCATCAGCATTACCCAAAATTTAATCTTAATGTTATTTTACTGAATCTATGGTGATATTTGTTATTTTTTGTTTTGTTTTGTTTTGGGTGGTAGCTGGGGTGTGTGGAGGAGTGGATGCTCAGAAGATTGGGGACCAGTTTGTAAGAATCCAAAGATTCAGGAAGCTTTGCAACTTTAAACAAAAATCAGAATAGAGGGACTGATACCTGTTTCCATATGAATTTTTTTTCTATCAGTATAAAGTATGATAAAGTATGAAAAAAGCAAAGTTTGGGATACTTTTGTGAGAGCTTGATATTGTAGGTGGACATAATGTCAGATATTATACTAATTTAGTCTAAGTACTCTAACACTATGAAAGTAGACGCAGATAGGCTATCTTCTCTAAAGAGATCATAGATAAAATAATACTTGGAAATGGCCACATATTAGCTTAACTTTTCACTTTAGAGATACCTTATTGTACAGACAAATAATGGTCTGTACAATAAGGTGTAATGGTGTGTATTTTACTTCTAAGAATTTGGTGACCAAAGTACTTTGCCTTCTCCCTCATGTTCTGATAATAAAATTTCATATTCTGTGAACATTCTACATTTCTCAATCCTCTGAACCTATGAAGAGTCCTCCTCCCTTACCTCTCAACTCCCCTGAGATAAAGCTATGAAGGAGAAGTCCATTCCTTCCATAGGCACTGCCATACCATATGGTAACCTTTGTCTCTTCCCAAGGGCTCCAGTTGGCTGTTTGCAGGAATCTATGGAAGACTCCACCATGTTCAGTGGTTATTTAGTAAAACTGAAACGCCACTTGTCTATGGCCCATTTCAACTGTCCCGTGATTCTTAGGAAGGCCCTGGCCTCCATTTTGAAAACAGAAAATAAAACCACAGATCTATGAAGGTCAAAGGGGAAGTGAAGAAAGCTATAGCGATTGTTAAGACATGGTAACTTCTTGTTTAAATTTCATTATCCCCACTTACATTGACTCTCAGGTAGACACTCTAATGACTTGTGATTTTGTTGGGTACTTTATGAAGCAGCAGAAAATGGCAGACCTTGCAAAACGCATGAATAGAGAGAAAGCGTCAGTACTGGTAATCAGCTCAGTAGAATAAATAAATGGGAGTTGGGCTATTTCCTGGAGGTTTGAGTGCAGATTTGACAAGGCCAGGAAAATGGATTGCACTCCAGTGTGAACTAGTTTAAACTTGAATTGAGAAAACTCCACATTTCTTCCTTGTTGAGTCCTATGAATAGAGAAGAGCCTAAGAAAGGGAAGTAATTCAGAAGTAGGGGTTCAGAGAGTAAACTGAAGATTTCCATGGAAATAAGCTGGGTTTTCTTTTTTATCACTTTTTTTGTGTATGTGTGTGTGTCCCACTTTTAAGCTATTGCTTTCAGTTTACTTCAATGCAGTCACTGAAGTAGCTTAGAAAGAAATCTTTGATACGCCAGATCAACCAAATGTTTTAAAATATCCTTTTGTGCCTCCATTTATAATGCAAATAGTAAGTTGGCATTTTGGGTTCATTTCACCATCATCTCTGAAGTGGGTTAACATACACAGAGTGAGGAAGTGAAGGGAGTCCCACAAGAGAGCACATCTTTGATAGTTCAATAATAGTAAAAAAAAAAAATGTATTTAGGTCTTTTCTAAATACCTTTTACCTCCTAAGAGTATAAAAAATGAGAGGAAGAGATCTAAGAAGAATAAATTGTGGTTGCCCTCTATGTTAGCTGAATGTCTAAAGATATCGTTCTATGAATTACCCACTACTTAAATATTCCTAAGTCTAGCCTTTATGAGCTCATAAAAAAGACTTTGCTTATGTGTCTAGGAAAGCCAGTATCTTTATATACTGTCAGAACAGAACTAACATACTGTTTCAATATAAGTTTGAAAACCAGCAGATATTTTGTTATATAAAGCAAGCTGGGCAATCACCTTAAACCCACGTTTACATTTTAGTTTTATCATATATAAACATTCCCTCGCTGAAATAGTTTAAAAAAGTGGTAACCTATGTTTGAGAATGATGGAAAGAGACTGAATTCTTGTTGAAATAGTATTACCACTGTAGTGTTTTATTCAGGAGAATCTCCAATCTTTTTCCAGATATACTAAAAAAGCCAAAATTAATTAATGTCAGAAACGAAAATGAAGGTTGGCAATGATCATACATCCATGCTAGCAGAGGGAAGGCTGGGAGTCCTCTATAGTATATAAACCCGATTCCACTTTCCTATGTGAGTTCCTCTGTAAAGCCTCTCATGCATTCTGAAGTTTCAGAATTTCTTCTAGGCAACTGATGTCAAAATACATCTTCTGACAAATATCCCCCAAAAATGCAACCAAAAGCAATAATATTTCAGGAAGCTTCAGCTGAAGTGTGAGTAATAACCTCTGGATAAACAGAAGTTTTACCATCTTCTGTTTCATGATTGAGCTTTTCAAATGTAAACAATTTACAAGGAAAAAGTGGGCCATGTCAGATTCGAGAAACAGAGAGAAGTTTGACAGGAAAACCAGAGTTGTGCTTTGTCAGGAGAGGTAGTTAGGACATGCCTATGACTCTAAACTGTTTAGATATAGTCTCGTCTATTTTTTTTTTTTTTTTTTTTTTTGCGGTACGCGGGCCTCTCACTATTGTGGCCTCTCCCGTTGTGGAGCACAGGCTCCGGACGCACAGGCTCAGCGGCCATGGCTCACGGGCCCAGCCGCTCCACGGCATGTGGGATCTTCCCGGACCGGGGCACGAACCCGTGTCCCCTGCATCGGCAGGCTGACTCTCAACCACTGCGCCACCAGGGAAGCCCTATTCTCGTCTTTGAAATCATCATTCCTACCCTTCCCTCCACCCCCACTCCCTTCTCCTCTCTTCTTGGGCACTGGCTTGGATTCCTTTGCCTTTGCTTCTCTCAGGGACCTGAGTTCTCAGTTCCTTCCCATTTTCCCCCTTCTCCTCTCATTCATCTTTCTGGACCCTTCTCTCTCTCAGGCATGTTGAGGAGCCATTTCTTCCCAGGTGCCTTCCTCGCCTCAGCCTTGCTTAAGTATCTCTCATATATATTTCATAATTTTAGTAGAAAAAAAGTCTCCCAGTGACCCTTTTTCTTTTGTTATCTGACTTGAACTAAGTTTTACAACTCTGATTAGAGACAAATCTTTATTTTTCTACATTGCCTCTCTCTCTCTGCTGTCTCATTTAACACAGCTGGTGTAAAAGTGATCAAATGCTGAAACTGTTAGCATGTCAAGACCCATTTGCAGAAATGATGATGAAATACTGTGAGAAAGCATGCTATATAATGCTGTAGTGGATGCTGTTGGTACCCTGCCTAGATCCCCTTCAGTGACTGGTGCTTGCTCCCTGCAGCTGCTTTGAGTGTGGCTGGTAAACTTACAGCTGCCTCCTCTGGAGAACTGCCCCTGGCCAGTGACTGTCAGGAATGGTGGAAGCTTGCAAAGGCCAGCCTCTTGGCCTCAAGGTGCACTGAATGCTGTGGTGTGATTTATGCTCCAGACTTTCTGTGCACATCAACTGAACCTGGTCTCCAGCTGAGCCCACGTTCTTGCCTGGTGTTCTTGCCTTCTTTCTTCCCTCTCCTTCAAACACTCCTCCAAAGAAATCACTTGAACAAGAATTCCTATCCTAGTCTCTGCTTCTAGGGAAACTCACCTAAGACTTACACTTTTAAAATAAAAAAAAATCTTAGAATTATCTGACCAAATCTCCAATATATGAGAAATGACTAGTTTTAAGACGGACATTGATAGAATAAAGCCTTAGGTTTGGAAAAATAGAATGAAAACTTAAGATATTTTTGGTTATGGCAAAACTTAAGAAGTGTAGAGACATTATTTTTTACCTCATAAAAAAAGAGGAAATGCGTTTTAAGGAATTGCAAATATTTAAGATGTTATTAGCCTAGAGAAATCCCATGAGTGGGGCTGAGGCAGTCTCCTAAATACTTCCCGGATGACTACTACTTCATAATTTCCAAAGTATTTTCTATTACATGACCTTAAGTCAATCTCATGGCAGGCATGACAGGCAGGGATAATGATTAGCTCCATTTCCCACATGTGAAGACTGTGTCTTAAAGAGGTTAAATGACTTGGCTGTTATCTCACAGGTAGTAAGTACCAGATCTATAGCTGGTGTTCAGACCTAGGTATCTGTGTGAAATATGAATAAGATTTTCTGATTATTTCAAACCACTTTCTTAGGTTTGTCACAGGTTGGAGCTTCATAATTCTGTTATTAAGTCTATTAGGGCTGCCTCAGTGATCCACCTACTAATCTAGAGTTAATCTTGGACAAAGTGGTCAAATTCATATTAAATGTATTTTAGCTATCCATTGATATGTAACAAATTATTCTAAAAAATAGCAGCTTTAAACACATTTATTACTCACAATTTCTGTGGGTCAGGGATCTGAGGGTTGCTTAAGTACTTCCGTCTCAAAGACTTCTCAGAACTACAGTCAAGGTGTTGGCCAGGATGGTTGTCTCATCTAAAGGCTCAGTTGAGGGAGGATTAGTTTCTAAGCTCACTTGGGTAGTTGTTGGCAAGATTCAGTTTCTGGGGAGCTATTGAACTGAGGGCTTGATTTTCTCACTAGCTGTTGGCTGGAGGCCTTCCTCAGTTCCTTATCACATGGCTCTTTCCACTGGGCAGCTCACAATATGGCAGCTGACTTCCCTCAAAGTGAGCAGGGGAGAGAAAGCAAGAAAGCATGAGCAAGGTGGAAGCCAGAGCTTAATCTTGGAAGTGACATTCCATCACTTTTACTGTGTTTTGTTGGTTAGAAGCGAGTTACTAGGTCCAGCCCCCTCTCAGTGGGAGAGAATTACACAAGGATGTGAACATCAGGAGGCAGGGGCCGTTTGAGAGGCTGTCTACCACAATGGGTCCCTTGGCTTTCTCATGTATGAGGCCCTGCAGCTTGATCCAACCCCTTCTTCTCTCTATAGGGAAACACTGGATGATTTTCAATATGTTGATTTCATGGGTGTGAGCATATGTGCCCTAGTTTAATGCTCTTCTCACTTGTTCTTCCTCCCACCCACTCTTTAATTTCTCTTCTCCTTTTGTTCTTCCTTTCTTGCTTCCTCTGCCCTCCTGCTTCTGTCACTACTCACTTCTCTTTCAGACTCCCTGTTTTCTCTCTCCTTCCTTCTCATCCTGTCACAGTTACCTTCTTTCCAAGAATATAAGTTCTTTACATCTTTCATGCTGCTGTGGCCTTTACTGCTTCTCTGTCTGCTCATAGGGGCCATGGACAACCAGCAATTTTAGAAGCTGGCTTTTCAGTTTCTAAATAAAGTGATTTAATTGGACTATTGGGTCTAGTCGTTCTTCTGTCTCCATGGAGTGAGACAACATAAAAGGGCAGGGTGGTGGTGGATTTCTTTTCTATTTCTCCATACATAATGTCAGGACTCAGTTATATCTAGTGTCCAGTCTTGTGTGTTTTATGTTAAATTCTTTTTTAAAAAGTTTTCTTTAGAATTAAAAAAATATATTTATTTATTTTATTTTTTTTTGGCTACATCGGGTCTGAGTTGCGGCACACAGGGTCTTCGATGAGGCATGCAGGATCTTTCGTTGTGGCACATGGGCTTCTCTCTAGTTGTGGCTTGTGGGCTCCAGGGCACGTGGGATCTGTAGTTGTGGCGTGCAGGGTTCAGAGTGCATGGGCTCTGTAGTTTGAGGCACGTGGCCTCTCGCATTGAGGCGTGCCAGCTCAGTAGTTGTGGTGCGTGGGCTTAGTTGCCCCACAGCATGTGGGATTTTACTTCTCTGACCAGGGATCGAACCCGCCTCCCCTGCGTTGGAAGGTGGATTCTTTACCACTGGACCACCAGGGAAGTCCCTTTATGTTAAATTCTTTAAGCACATAAGATGATGGTGATGATGATGACAATGATGCAGGCCAAAGTACACTATTACATCGCTTATCTAAAATGACCTGTTTAACTCCTGATGGCAGGCACAGCATCCTTTATCTCTATTTCCACTATCTAGCACTATTTGAATGAATAAATAAATGTAGTACTATAGCAGAACTACAGTAGATTGGATAGGTTGGCTATTTCAGTTGCTAAAGATAGGGTGGAAAATGTTTTTTCCAAATCTTATATGAAACTCAGAAAAAATGTTAATGGTGTCTTTCTATTTTTCAACAATAGGAATTGCTCTCAATGAAAAGGGACTATTTGACCCAGCATAGAACATATTTCACATGTGGTGAAGATGTACAGTAATTAGCCTGTTTTGGTCTAGGATGACTGATAGTGATAGTTTTATGATATTAGGCAAAGTTTCTTGGGGCAAAACATGATTAGAATATGTTCAACTTGATGATGTGTATGGTAAGCCTATTGGCACATAGTAACCAATTTCTCTGCATGATCTATTGGCTAGAAACTTCACAAGTAGAAGTCACATTATTTGGAAAACTGTTGTTTAGTGAGTTAGAATGAATGAAATCTTTAGTGAGCACAGGCATCAAATTGTGTCCTGGTTTGTTGCTTGTCATGCCCTATTCTCCATCTGGGATGCCCAAGGCACTCTTTTTCAGGACACTTGACCTACCAGTTATATTTCAGAAACTACTGATTTGGTGCTTGCATGATGGAGTTTAGACTCTCAGGAGTCCAGCTGCTGGACTACATACAGACTAATGACCCATCAGATGCTAAAGGCAAAAAGCTTAAAGTGCACTAGTGAATTAAACCACAGTATTGTAGGAAAGGAAGAATTTATTACATCATTAAACTTAATTCAGTAAGTTTTGCTTCTTTAGATGCACTGCACTGAGGGAAAAGTAAGAAATTAATTTTAAACAAGTGTTACCATTTTTCTTCCACTTTCCCAGGTAAAGGATATTCACGTGAAATTAAGAGACAGAGTATTTCATTGGGATTAAAAGAAAGGCATTAAAAGGAATGACAAATTGTGAAACTGGGCATGACTGCCTAGCCAGGCATGTACTTCTAGATCAGAGACTATGTGCTTCAGTTAGTAAACACAGAGGAAAACCAGCCTTGCCTAATTTAATGGTACCCTGAGTGAAGTTTTCAGGGCTTTGCATAAAATCTCAGAGGCTCATTGATACAAAAATGTCAGCAATAATCATGATTGATGTTTAGAATTTAATCTGAAAGAATGGGCACAAAATGAAAATCAAAATGGAGTTGTTTTGCTTCAAATCTAGGAATTATTATGATATGAAGAAAATTCTCAATTTAAAGATTACTATAAAACATAAAAATGTAACATATTTGATATTTAATCTTTCTACATATACACCTCATGATTGATTTATAGCAATAGATAAAGTGCTTATAAATAGTACCGTAAAGATTACTGAGGAAATTGCTGAGTGTTTGTATCTTTTGTCATTTGTGAATCAAAGTAATCTGACAATCCTCCCAGGGGTTCTAAAATGAATTCCAGCATTATAGAGGTAAATGGTTTTTTAAAAATAGATTTCTTATCATATCTATAATGCCAGTCCTAATAATGGAGAGACTCTTAGTATTTGTATTCTAGGTAATAAAATATATTTTCTATTAGTGATTTTTATTTAGTGTTATAAAAGAAAGAGTTCAAATTCTCAAAGAACAGATTTTGATCATTGTTTTAACTGAATAAATTCCATAGCAGATGGCTTATGTCAAAGTAAAGAAAAAAATACTATGAGGTAGGTCTGTGTCCAAGGGACTAAACATTGTAATTTCATTAGAAATCTATCCTATCTCAGGATATGCAATATGCTGTGCTCAAGATGAACATAGAAATAATAACCAAAGCGGCACTTTCTTTCTTTTGTTCATTCATTACTAAAGGTGACACTTTAAAAAAATTTTTAAAGTAGGGTTTTAAAGCCAATATGATTAGGAATTTTCATTTTTCTTTCCTTCCCTCCCTCCCTCCCTCCTTCCCCCTCCCTCCTCCTCCTTCCTCTCTCTCCCTTCCTTCCTTCCTTCCTTCCTTCCTTCCTTCCTTCCTTCCTTCCTTCCTTCCTTTCTTTCTTTTCTTTTCTTTTCTTTTCTTTCTCACACTGGAGTCACAAGGTTTGTTTTGATTTTATTCCTGAAATTATTTTAATCTTGGAACATTACCAGGAATAACAGACAAGAGTTTCCACCTTCTAGTTATTCAGTATGCTTAGTAATACAAATAATTTTTTTTAAGAATAGCTTTCCCTTATGGTGGTCCTAAATTTCACGGTAAGGCACACCTTGGGAGGAAAGAAAAGCTGAGAAGGAAAATTCATCTGCCCTTTGTGGAGCTTGCAATTTTCCCCAAAATATCCCACTCTACAATTCCAGGATGAGTATCTGGCCTGGTTTCTCTGTCAATTGCTTCTTTGCCAAGAATGGAAGTTTATAAAGAAAAGAATGTCAGACCAAGGTAACTATGGCTGTCCACAGAGCTTTCCTAAAGAACCATTGTGTGACCATTTGTGGAGTGTGTGAAAGGAAACCAATTTCTACTCATACATACTATTTTAAACATCTCTCATATATTAGTGAAACTAGGTTTTTGCCTGTAGCTATAAAACCATGGTGTTTATACCTACTGCATGAGTTTATTGCATGGGTTAATTGCGTAAAGGTTTATAAACTCCTAGAAAGTACATGAAATATAGAAAGACATTCTATATTCTATATTAATTTATTTGTTAATTTAGTGCTTCTCAAATTTTAATGTTCAAAATATTCATCTGGGGATCTTATTGAAATGCACTGACTCAGTAGGTCTGGCATGGGGCCTAAGATTCTGCCTTTCTTTTTTATTTATTTAGTTTTGGCTGAGTTAGGTTTTCGTTGCTGCGCGCGGGCTTTCTCTAATTGTGGCGAGTGGGGGCTACTCTTCGTTGTGGTGCGTGGGCTTCTCATCGTGGTGGCTTCTCTTGTTGCGGAGCACGGGCTCTAGGTACATGGGCTTCAGTAGTTGTGGCACGTGGGCTCAGTAGTTGTGGCTTGTAGGCTCTAGAGCGCAGGCTCAGTCGTTGTGGTGCACAGGCTTAGTTGCTCTGCGGCATGTGGGTTCTTCCCGGACCAGGGCTCGAACCCGTGTTCTCTGCATTGGCAGGTAGATTCTTTTTTAAAAAAAAAATAAATTTATTTATTTTATTTTTATTTATTTTTTTAGCTGCGTTGGGTCTTTGTTGCTGTGCGCCGGCCTTCTCCAGCTGCGATGAGTGGGGGCCACTCTTCAGTGCAGTGCGCGGGCCTCTCACTGCGGTGGCCTCTCCCGTTTCGGAGCACGGGCTCCAGGCACGGGCTTCGGTAGCTGTGGTGCACAGGCTCAGTCTCTCCATGGCATGTGGGATCTTCCTGGACCAGGGCTCGAACCCGTGTCCTGTGTGTTGGCAGGCGGATTCCCAACCACTGCGCCACCAGGGAAACCCTGGCAGGTAGATTCTTAACCACCGTGCCGCCAGGGAAGTCCTAATTCTGCCTTTCTAACAAGCAGCTGGATAATGTTCGTGCTGCTGATCCACAGACTGCACTCTGAGTAGCAAAGTTGTAGGTAGTGATTTATCTAGTCGTGAAGTGACTATAGCGTCTATGAGGTCTTAGTCACTATTGTCTTTTACTGATATCTAGAAGCCAATGAGAGATGAGCTGTACAACGTCATTTTATATGTATTTCTTGCCCATATACTCTCTTGAGGTCTGAAGGAATATACGATGCATCATAGGAATAGCTGTGACATATAATCCATAATCTAAAGTTTAATCCATAATCCCACTAACCCTTCAGGTGATTCTCATTTGCATTTTGGCAGCCATTAATGCATTTGGGAGAAATGGGTGTTTTGGGGGAGTAAAAATTTGTTTTGTAAATTCAAAAAATCTTTTCTTGTTTAGACTAAAAAGTGTTTTCATGATGAAGCCTACCTGGTAGTCTCTAGGAAACCTCTTAAGGATTCATTTCAGGGAAGGTATTTAGTGAGATACAGCGCTTGCTACGCTCAGCAACAAGTTGCTGAAGGAACATTGGTTGCACAATTATTCATCCTGTTACGAGGTTTAACCTACTGACCAATGTTGCCTGTACCATTATTGCAGGTATGTTTACATTATGATTGTGAACATTGTACATGAGCCTTTTCTCTCTCTCTAGGATTTTCATCCATTTTTCCTGCTGTTACACATGTCCCCAGATATCAGTAGGATCTTATCTACTTGACTTATCAATAGTATCTTTTCTGGAAGTGTGTTTTCTCTCTTATTCAATTTTCTTTAACTCCAGCCTGATTGTTCTGGTTGCTAGTATAGTAAACCAAAAGTAAATCTGGAAAAGGAAACCGAAGAAAACTTGTGAAACAATAATATTTATTAGTCTGATCCTGAGTCTCTAATGATCACTGAATATAAAGAAAATCCATCTGGGAATTAAGATTTTGGAATGATCACTTTCTAGAAACAAAAACTATCATTGCAAAAACAAAGGGGAAAAAAAACCCCAGAAGCTCTACTACTTTGTTTCTTGACTAATCTTAAATTTACCTTAAATATATTATTCTGTGACCAGCCCCTCCTACCAGTTAACTAGTTCAAATACCATGGTAGAGTTATAGATTTTTCTCTTGTATATTTTGCACATGGTAATAGATGACCTGTTCAGGGATGTGGCTGACGTTCAGAAGACTGTCATGGATAAAGAAGTACTATCATGTATATATGTCATTGTGGTACACTCGTGTACCTCATTCTTTGGCAGCAGTCTTCGACCCTCACTTATGACCAGTTTAGTCTTCTAGCTCAGGAATCTGGTTTCCTGGCGAACATTATACAAGAAGCAACAAGGTAGAAGGGAGTAGAGATTGCTATAAGTAGCATGGTAGCTTATGGAAAAGGAGATTTTTTTTTTTTAAGTCTACAAAATGAGATACAAAAATGGAAAAAAAATTTGTAATCTGAAGTATTTGCTCTGGGGACAAATAGCCCTCCATATGTCAGATTTGTATTACAACATAGTTCAATCATAAATGGTCATAATGGTGGCCTAGAGTAGTCAAGAAAGCCTAAACTTGTTTTTGGTTTACCCTGTCTTAGCAAACCATTTATGATACAATTTAGAAAGATTTCAATGAAAATTATGTAAAAATTTGATAATGAGGCTTTATATCTTAAATAAATATACCGTTTTTCCTTGGTTATGCCAGATAAATCAAGCATTAATATGATTTTAATTTGAATTTTTTCAATATAAAAAAGAATAGATTCTGAGTGAGAAAGAGGGGGTTAGAAATTAGAGTTTCATAGGTGTTAAAACTTTTGATTTATATTCAAACTTTGTGTGGAAAAGTAAAATTTATTCTTGTCCTGGGAAATGAAGTCAAGTGCAATTAGGGAGTAATTCTGACTAAAAGTCTGAGTTTATAAACTCCAAGTGCTGCAAAACTGACAGACTCTGTGAGTTAATATTTATCCTGCACCTTGCTACCTTCAGATGAAAAGTACCACACAAATATCAAGCACTGTGAACTCTGTGGAATTTTCAGTTCTTACAGTTTGCTAACAGCAAAACACTCAGTGGCTTATTATAGAAAGTGTTCCTCTTGCAGGCCCACAGCAGTACTGGTTTATGTTGGTGTCTGAATTCATTAGTAAAATCATTTCTTACCTGTTGCCTTTCTCAGAGTCTTTCTGAATTTTAATATGACCAATGAAATGGGCTATCTTTCAGTGTAAAATATTCTGGCAGAAACTTTATGTCTGAATAGCCAGAGTGAAAAGTGTATTTGAAATCCTATCAGGTGAATTTTTTACAGAGAGTATATACCACAAAATTCTGATTACACAAAACTTGAGGTTTTGCCTTGACAGTGTGCCTGACTCTAGGGGTAGCTGTCCCTTGGAAGTAGGTCTCTAAGGCATGCAATATGCCTTTCTTTATCTGTCCAGCACAGGCAGGGAAAGGCAGCTCAAAAGGGTCTTCACTAGCTGGTGTTATTGGGAATGTGGTATTATCCACATTTTTTGTTTAACTGCAAGATAATCCATAATGTACTACACTGTTCTGAAGGCAAGATACTACATAGAAAAGCTTTCTTACTTCTGGAACTTCTGAAATATTTGTATTAGTTATGTTCTATTATATATTTTTAGAAATCTAGCATTTTAATGATCACAAATCTACCATGTAGGAAAGTAGTCCATCCAACACTGAGCCAATGAATTTTGATAGTACTCTCATAAAAATAAGATGTACAATTATCTGATGAAGTCAGTAATCAGAATAAACTAATAATGTCCTCTCTCTCACCCATACTCACTCATTCCCATAGTCACACACATATACACAGGCACAAGCACAAATTCACACACACTCGCAATCACAAACACACTGATTCTTGCCCCCAAATTCACAGAGAAAACAGAAATTTTAAAATTCTCATGAGAAATGACTAATTTTTTTTAAGGTACATACCATATTTTAATTAATTAATTAATTTTTGATCAGAGATCCAAATGATAGTGTTTATTTATTTGTTTATTTTTTTGCTAATAAACAACAGAAATTTATTTTTCATAGCTCTGGGGGATGGAAGTCCAGGATCAGGGTACCAGCATGGCTGGGGAGGACCCTCTTCTGGATAGCAGACATGGCAGAAGGGGCAAAGGGACTCTGTTGGGCCTCTTTCTTTTTCTTCTTATTACTTATCTATTTTCTACATATTAGTGTATATTCCCAATTCATCCCACCGCCAGCCCCCTCCTCTGCTTTCCCCCCTTGGTGTCCGTACGTTTATTCTCTACATCTGTGTCTCTATTTCTCCCTTGCAAACCGGTTCATCTGTACCATTTTTCTAGATTCCACATATACGCGTTAATATATGATATTTGTTTTTCTCTTTCTGACTTACTTCACTCTCTGTGATGGTCTCTAGGTCCTAATTTTTAAGAAAAGTTAGATTAAGAATATAAGAAGCTAATAAGTAATTGATAAGTTGAAAGTGCTTGTATAAATAGAGGTTTAAAGACTAGACCAAAATGTAAATAAGTGCTAAATTAGTAAGTGTAAAAATTAACCTAGCATATATGGCAAATGCTGCCTCATCCTCCCCTTCCCACCTCCCTCACACTGTCCCTCACCCCACCCACGTGGTATCATACACAGAAGTTCAGAGAATTTTTGTTGTCTTTGCTTTAGAGTAATCTGCAGATCATGATCCTTTCTGACTACAACTTTTGACATTTAAAATTTTTTTCTTTCTTCCTGAAGACTTTTCACCAGCAATATTTGAATATAGAGCTGTTGGTCTTCCAAGCTGTACTCTTATCTATATTTTTGTCTCTGAATCTTTCCAACATTGTCATGCAAGCTCTTGAAGCTTGGAGTTACCCAGGTGGTGGTTATTAACTGATGAGTCATGGTTCATGGTGAACAAGCTAGGTCAACAAACTTGTTTTTCATCATGGCTGGTTTTAATTTGAAAGGGAGCTTGTTACCTATTTGATAATGCTTCACTGAGGTTCACCTATTTCAGGTAGATTAATAGCTTGTCCAGGGATGAGGAGCCCAGGGCCCCTGTTGTAACTGTGTGCTGTTAGGTTCAAGGTTCAAACTTCAGAAAGTTATAAAAGTCCTTGTTTTTCTTCTACCTGTTTGGCAGTGCATGCCTTAGTGAACTTTTATACTTGGTAACACTTGAACAGTCACAGGTTTGAGATCTTACAGTAATATTAGGAACTGTGTTATATAATTCAGAAAGAGATGTGCTCTTGTAGTACTTTCCAGATTAGAAGATTTTTCAATTTTGAAGAACATGGGGTTGGTGGAGATTGAAAAATATTCATACAGTTTCCGGATCATTCACCAGGAAAAAAGATTCAAAATCTCTCTAAAATGGAATATTGAATTTCGTGCAAATCCTGATACCATAGGTGGGTATTAGATTGAAGTAAATAGACAAGTAAAGGCTGTTCATGTTTGGACCAATTCATGATGGTGACATATCAGTAATTCCTTAAATGAATGTCTACATAAATACATTTATAATACATTTTAAAATTTGTAGTAAATTATTAACTGAAAAAAACTCTCTTTTTAAAATAAACGAGAGGTTTACCACATTTGTTTTCTTTTAGTTATTCATAAGATAGATCCTTGGACACAGGAGGTATATCAGCTAGCTCTGTCCATATGGAGAAAAAAAAATTCAAGATGCACTTGCTTCATAACATGGTCCTTATGAATCTCAACGTAGCTGAAGTTCTCAGATTTTGCTCCTGAAACATTTAAATTCGACAGTACTATTTAAAGATTAAACCACTGTGGAAATATTAATGATGTCTCTGTACTGAAAACAGCTTGGCAATCTCTTAAATTGATAGGTTTCTAAAGAAACTCTCCATTTCAAATAAGGATCTGATGTTTGGATCTCCTAACTGGTCTGAAATGTAGTTTACCTTCATAGATTGGCTATCTAGGAGCTTGTAAACAAATTCATAAATTTGTCATGCTGATTATAGTGTTGGCAAACACAATGGCTGATCATGTTATAAATGTTTATCAACACTCGCACTCACCCACCTGCTAAGAGGTGCTACGCTTTAATGAAATTGTTTGAATATCAAGGCTGGTTGCTAAGATACAATGTTCTTGTTACTAGGGATGTGATGCTTGCAGATTTCTGTTATCAAATAATGATTAGAGATGTGCTAACCTCAAGGTGCTCAGTGCAGTGAAAGGTTTACCGAACTACAAATTAGTAAACTGTCTGCTTGAGCAGGCACTGGCAGAAGAAACATGTGCCTCATCCATACACGACTGGCATTTTAAAAGAAGACAAGAGAGGACAGGGACCATGGCTGTGAATGACGGGTCTTTGAAAGTTTGCCATGGAAGGTTTACGTACTCTATTGCCCAGCATGATAAATCTTTAGCTAGCTGGGGAATTTGTTGAAATCCATTTCGATAACTCCCTTTCTCATGAAAAGTCGATTCTTTACATTTCCTTTTAATTGGTTGTTTTGGAATTATTAACATTAAATACATCATATCTTTTTGTGAGAAACAAAAGTGTAATCCTGCAGAATGGAGATTTGAACATGAACACATTTAAAAAATAATGCCAGGTTTAAGAGACTTATTGGTGTAAATGTCATAGTATAATAAATTCTGCAAATAATAATGCACAATTTTTTCTATTGAAAATTCAATCTGCCAGAATAGCTAATATAATATAAAATACCATTGTGTAAGTGTTGAAATGTTTCTCTTTATTTTCACATTCCCTCAAACAATACAGTGGGGATGGACAAAGCTGAGCTGTCTATATTAGTCTAATTGTTTATCTTGCTTAAGTAGAATCTGAGTTGCAGTGTGGCACCTATACTGGGGATACTTTGAGCACAGCACTTTCAGGTTGAAAAAATTTCTGTGATTTTATGACAGTTTCTGGAATTCCCAAGTGCTGTGCTCATGACTAGTAATATTTCAGAAATGTGTGGGCAACAGTACTTCTGGTGTCATGTGTAACTTTTACTCTTGTTACTTTATAAGAAATTTCAATTATTAGGATCACAGATCTGATGGATATTTAATTGACTCATGAAATTTCCCTTAATAAAAATTGAAATTGTAGATATATTTTAATAATGAAATTTTTAAAATAAAATGATAGTCCGATATAACATCTGGCCTTCCTTAGATCATGAATACCATGAGAGCAGAGACTGAGTCTGTTTTTCCTGACCATTGTATAACCATCCTCCAGAAGAGTGCCTACATAAGACAGGTACCTTATGAATAAATGAATGATACCTAAGTCCAGAAAACTTTGCTAATATCCATAGTAGATACTTAAGAGTTTATAAGTTAAATCTTCCTGACTTTTGTGTAGAGTACAAAAAGACCCATATAAAAATCTGATAATATCTTACCTTTGTGAAATAGATTTCATACATCCCAGTTTTACAGATGAGGAAAGCAAAGTTCAGAGGAAGAAGATAATGAATGAATTTTGCAGTGTCACACAACTAATGTGAAGCAAATTTGGACCTGAAACTCCGGTCTTTCTTAAGTCTAGTCGTATTTCCAGAACACCAGCTGCCTCTCTGATAGTGTCAGAGCTGATCGGGGAGCTAACAGTTAAGTTGATATGGATGAGAACACATTTAAATGCAGCAAACATAAAATGCATACTCTGTGCCAAACATACAGGTAGTCATATGAAGGATAAAAAGAAAGTCCTTGGCCATAGGAAGTTTTCAGTTTATTTGTTGAAATAGGATATGCTCACTTTTCAGAACTTGGGGACTAAATATGAGTTCCAAGGAAAACATTTAGCCTGAGCATGGAGAGAAAATTCTCATTGTGGATGAAGTTAGGGGAGGACATTGAAAGGATAGGTGTTTCGTTAGGAGATGTGGCTCTTTTACTGGCAAGATCTGGGTTTGAGTTCTTCTGTCATATACTGGCTTCATGAATTTGGACTAATTCTTAAGCTAAATATTCTTTTGCTGTTGTTACTATTATTTTCTTATGTGGATTAAATTAGTTGGGTAAGGTAATGTGCTTAGCACATACTAAGCAGTCAATAAAAGTTATTTCTAAGATACTCATTGTATTCCACAGAATAAAGCTATATTACACTTGTTATAGCCCCCAAATTGTTTCTGAAGCTGAAATTTCACCTTTCTAATGAGGTACTTAACTCATTTTTATACTGTCCACGTTTGGTTCAATGAAAGTGATTCATATTTGTTAATTAATCCAAAAGAGATGTTGCAAAAACCTTCCCATGTTTTTATTTGAAGACTTTTGGGCTTCAAATAGACTTATACGCTAGCACGTGGTTAATTATAGTTGTACAGGGACATGTAGAAGTTTCTTGGGCAGGAGTGTGCTGTCATGGTAGGAGTGACCAGTGCTGGGTAGGCTTATCTGGAAGAGATTTTTTTTCTTTTCCTACTCAAAGTGTTCTTATGAGGCTTAAGTGAGAAGCTAAATCTGAATGTCAAAAGTGGTATCCAAAGTCAAGGTAATTCAAATTATAATGTTACATCTTATCCAAGGAGGAAGAAGTAGACAAACAGAAAACAAACCTCTTAAAGTTTTCAGGACTGTAATACTTGCCAATGATACCATATATACTGACTTTTCTTGGAAATTAACTGTTGTGGTATTCAGCAAAGCATCTCTCCACTTTCTGCTACTTCTTTTATCATAATTCAATGCTGCTTTCTTATTTTCTGAGCCTTCTTACTGTCTGCACTTGCAGAGTATTTTATCTTTAGTCTAAATAAGAATACTAAATATTTGGCCTACTGGCTCAGAAGCCAGCTTGTCTAAGCCAAAAATTGTCTCTACTGTCTAATTTTTAAGGCTATATTTTAAAATGCTTCTTATTCACCAGTGAGAAAATTACAAAATGGACTATTAAAAAAACATGAGGTTTATGCCACTTAGAGAATGTATTCTATGCACCCAAACACCCATCGTTCATATTTAGAGATGCCCCTAAATATAGATGTACTAAACTACCTACATATAATTCAGATCATGTCAAAGCACAAACCCCTCTCAGTGTGGGGTAGTATGAGCACTTTGTTATCTACAGCAGCTGTTACCTCTTTTTGAGGAGAAAAAACCTACTCCAGTTTAAATTTATGTTACATTGAGCAAGTTGTATTGCTTGCGATTATATGTGGCTCAGCTGTGTCACGTGGCGTGACCTACTCTAACCTGACTTAATGCAATCCACATGTTGTACTGAATGACACGCATTAAAACATTCCACTTCTCCACGGAACTGTGTGAGCAGGTGATTTCTCTAAATGGCAGACACTCCCATGCTTGTATTTTAAACCTCTACCACTTTAGCTAAAAATATCTTCAAAAGCCCACCCAAAACATTTCCCTGGGTTATTTTTGCAAATTGTTGGGTGACTTACAAAGAGCAGGGAGGGATGCACAAGGAGAAGTTTTGAATTATTTACATAATTTGATAGGATGGTGCCTCGTTTAAAAAATGCACTTGGTGGAAGTCACAAATTTATCTACTTCACATAATCGAGTCATAGAGAGGGGACCTAATCGTATGATTATTAACTTGCTGCTTCTTGGATTCCAGCAAGTTGACAGTTATATTTCTCATCAAACTAAAAAAAAATATGAAAATGACTATGTCCCAGCAAACAGCCTTCATAGGAATGCACACTATTTTTACCAATATATTTATTCCTCTTTGACAACAATGAGCACCATTGGTCCTGAATTCAGCTTGAAGTGTTTGGTGATCAGTGATAAAACTTTATATTGGGCCATTCAGACATTTTCACCGGGTTCCCCAAATGACCAACGGAACACATTGGTAGCACATCTGGAGCAGAGTACTCCTTTGTTATTAAGGAAACTGACCAAATGGGGTTTTTCCAGCATTGTTGCTCTAGTTAAGTGAGGCAACTTGCTAGGTGTATAGCTCAGAAATGAGATCCTCAGAACACGGGTCTGGGAAATGGACATGCTGGTCAAATCCCAGTTCCAGCACATACTAGCTGGGTAACCCAGTGAAAGTCACTTAACCTCTCTGAGCCTTTCCCTCTTTGACAAAATGAGATGATAATATTATGTACACTGTAGCATCTTTTCAAGAGGAAATTAGCTAAATTCTGTGAAGTGCCCTGTAAAATGCTGGGTATTTAGGAGGCATTCAAAGCAACTGAGCTGTTATTAGCTTTGTTAAGTTCAGTTAGAGAAAGATAAAACCAACAACTAGCCACAAGTAAAGTGAGTAAAAAAAATTGACACGTTTACAAGATACTTCAAGGTCCTTTTTGCTTCTTTTTTTCTAGAAATATTTGGGGCCCCAGTGTACTTTGCAAGTCAATTCTTCTGGACACTAATTTTCTGAGATATTTTGTTATGGGCTTTAGAGCTTTGTCTTCCTTTTCCTTTAACTGATTAAGAAGACTGTTTATCAAAAGTATTTGAAAATATGAAAGACCAGGAGGCTAAATGCTACAGCAAAGGCAAGAAAGAAAACACTTTCTTACCTAAGACTTTAATTTTCATGATATAATGTATACATTTTTAACCTAGTGTTATCAAGATCTCCAACACCATTTGGCTCGATGAAGGTAAAATGTCAGGTTATTTGATCCTGTCAAGAAAGGTAATGATTTCTTGGTAGAGTATCTATTAATGATTGAATAATTTGTCAGCTGTAAAGTGCATTTGTACCCAGATGTGTCTGTATTTGATAGGGCATAGGAGATACTACAGCAAAAACATAAATCTAGTGGGTTAGATTTGGTTGCTATTTGACATAAACATTGAATGGGAAAATGGTTCTACTCTACTGGAAAATTTACTTTTTGCCTGTAAAGAGTAAGATATAACTAACTTAACAACTGTGGTTATTTCTTTCAAATAGCGTACACAAGTAAAAGTGATATGTGATGTTCTCCAGTCATTCCTGAGGACATGACTTTACTTAATTTATCAACCATGATTTTCTCTTCCTGTGTGGATGAAGTTAACATCTTCTCTGCTCTTACTAGTCTTCCATCTTTTCTTCTGACTTTTGGGGGACTTGTTTTCTTTAAGTTAAATATAAGTGTTTTCTGCTTTCCCTCCATTGTTAAGTCTTAAGTTGCTTATTTTTTACATTTATATAGCATGTTCTAGAAACAAAATGATTCTTGTACTTCATCTAATATGACAAAATTGAAACTGAGCATCTGGATCAGTTACTGACCTATAGTAGCTGCTCAGTAACTTCACGTTGGATGCATGAATGGGTGGGTAAATGAAACAATGAATTAAAGAAAGCAAGTATGAAGGAAAAAATTGATTTGTAATGAATGCTATATATGCCATTATAGTTGTTTTTATACCTCTCACAGTTATTTGTTGTGCTGCCTTAATTTTAAGGTTCACTCGTGACACACCGCTTTAAATTAAATGTAGGTATTTTCTAGATTAATAATAAACTTCATGAAATCCCCATGCAGAATTTTTTAATCCATCTCCACTGCCATGCTTGTGGATGACTTAAGTAAAAGCAATATTAGGAAAGACAGGATGGTTGGCAAGATGGAACTGACTTTGACTCAAGTCTTATATGGAAACCTGTTATTGTACTCCTAGGGCATCATGTAGAGGTGGAAGTCTGAGTTTTAGACTAGGGAACACTGTGATTTTTGCTAACAAACCGTATTTACTGAAACACATGTGTTAAATATATCTGGGTGGACTGGGGGGGGTTTGCTTTGGGAAACTGGCTATAATTTGAAAGGAGCTTCTGTTAATGTCTGTGTTTTTCACACTGCATCTGCTGGACCTTATCAATGAAGTGGAATACACTGAAGGGAGAATTGTGTCCCAGTGGAGAAAAACTTGAGTAAGCCTGGCTGCAAAAGTACATGGCCACAATCATAATCTTTCTTTTTAGAAACACAATTTAAAATAATATAAGGGTAAGCATTTTGTTTAGGTAACATTAGTCTAAACCCTTTCTTTTACAGATGAAGAAACCGAAATGTACTGAAGTTGTATTACTTGTCTAAAGTGGCACAACTAGTTTGTTGTATAGAATGCCAAATGAGGTCTCTTGACTTCCAGTCCAGTGCAATTTTTGTACATGACATCAACTCTTAATTTATTATAAAAGAGTCAAGTGATACAAATTCAAGAAGATGGAAATGTAATTAGCATGACATAGACAGCATTTTCAACAGCGGTGAAGCATTTGCACTATACTTACGACATACCAACACTGAGGAGAAGAAAGATAGGGAATTCAGGGAAAACTAAAATCCAAGGAGTTATAATGTGATTGAGATTGAAATAATAGTCTACTTAGAAAACGGTTCAAGAAAGGACATACCCCAAACTAACTTACGCTCACAGAAGCCAAGTTGTGCAATTCACATTGAGAGAGGAATGCGCTGGTGGGGAAGTGAGACTTCATGTAGAAAATGGCTTTTGAAGGGAGAGTAATGTTCGCATAGTTAGGGAGGAAGAAGGATATCTAATTAGGGGGAAAAAACCTGATGTGAAAGTGTGTGTAGCGTAAATGGGGCTGTTGCAATGAGATTCACTGTTGGTGGACAGCAGCCAAAAGCTTGGAAAAGGGAAAATAGGTTTTGGTGTATGAGGACAGGTGAGATTAAACTATGTGTTATGTTGGGAAGAGCATAGACTTCAAAACCAGAGAGACCTGAGTTGGAAGTAGCATCTGTCATTTAATAACTTGACAACTCTGCACAAGTTACTAAACTCTCTGAGCCTTGGTCTCCTCATCTGTATAACGGACAGATTACCCACAGGGTTGTGTCAGTGAGATAACATATAAAGTGTTCAAAGATGCCCCCCCCAACACACACATAATATTTGTGTGGTAAACATAACCCTTTATCTTCTTTCTCCTTTGGTTCCTTTAAAATGTATGACACACAATTCTAAGAAAACTGATTCATTTAACAAATATATATTGACCGTAGATGATGAGTCAGTCACTATGTTGGTGCTGAGACTATTGCAGAAATAATGAAGAGAACTGTCTAAGATCAGGAGTATGTTCTGTGACAGCACTATAAAGAGTGAATATAACTAGACCACATAGCTAGAGAATACACAACCTTCATCAAATTAACATCCTGTCCAGATGAACTAAGCTAAGTGTTGATATTAATCTGTGGAGAGAAATATTTGATTGATCTTTTATTTTAGTCAAGAATTATGTGCAGAGCATGACACAAGAACTTAGCTGAGAACTATCTGCAGAGCATGACATAAGTACTACATTATATATCCAGGGGTGATATTTAACAGTTCCAAGTACATGGATTACTTTTATGGAACAGTCAGCTTTATGGGCACTTAAAAGTCCATGAGGTATATCTTTGAGCATTCTTTGGTTGTCACAATTCCACTAAGTCTTGCTTCTTGCTAATTGCAAAAGTGTGCATGAGGTATGACATGTGTGAAGGGTCCTATCTACTTTGGAAATTTTCTTTAAGGAGCTTGGACAGAAAAACATCAATTCAAATGGCTTGTGATAATGAGAACAAATTTGATTGAATTTTAAGTTTTCCTAATTCCACAAATTAGCCCAGTCTCTCTCTTCAGGCCAGTTAATATCAGGCTATATTTTATTGTTAATGTTGCCTGTTCTATGGGATACTCACTGTAAGCATGCATTGGCTACATCATTTTGGGATGACAGTTTAGGGATTTGGAGGATACCTAAAACTTGTTGATATGGAAAACATGGAACAATTTTCTCATGAATTTAGAAATACTAGCTTCTAGGTACTTTCAATTATTTTCATCTATGGCTGTGAACCTAGGTTTTCATAAATCAGGGCCTATTATATAATCTTCCTCTTTTCTATATAGAGTAATGAAAATGTTTGAATGCAATATCATGAAATAGATATTAATGCAGTCCTGCCAGAAACCGGCTTCTTATATCAAAAGGCTAAAACTTAAGTTGTAAATGTGACTTACTTTTAAAAATATGTGAATTAAGAATTTCAAGAAAGGTAAATTAAAACAAATTATAAGATAATTATAATAATTGAGGAAACCTTAATAGGTCACGTTTCTTTTGTCCATATTATTCACTGTCCCCTATTTTAGTGGTGTAATACCTGGTCACTCAAGGTGAGGCATACCTGTGTGAAGGTCTTTTGGCTCTGCTTTGTGTATAAATTCTGTATTTTTCAGAAGTTGCAATATGATTCTGTGTTTGATAATTTGGTGCAATAGGCATTGTTGTGGTAAGAATCTTACCCTTGATGGAAAGTAATGAGACCACATTTGTTCCTTTTTCACTTTTCATTTGGAAGATGTAAATGCAGGTGGTGTCTTGGTTCTTGGGGGCTTTTCTCTATGGCTCTGTGTGTTGAAGTAGTCATGTCAGATTTGAGTGTCAAATTTTCAATTTTATTCAAAGATTTTTTTCAGGCACATGGCAGACACTTATATCTTGTCTTCCCTGAGTTTGTTTTTAATTGGGGAAGGGCTTGGCTGATGAAAACAATATTTTAAAATGCATTAATGGATTAAATATTCAACTTTATCAATTTTTCTTTTAATCTTGAGATTGTGCATGGTGCTAACTCCTGGCTTGAGCAGAGAGAAGAATCTCTCTGTTTTTTGATTGCATATATTTTTCCTTGCTTACTAGTGTTTTTAAGATATATTTTTCTCATAGTGTTTTTTTTCCCTTTTCCTCAAAATTCTCTGTATATATTTTCTCTTCACTTTCTAATGTTTTCTCTACCAGATATCATATAGTTACTTCCTGGACTATGGGTGCCTCACTTTTATTCAATCTACCTTTACTGACACATCATTGTAATAAAGAGAAAAATATTTAGGAATTGCCTGTGTCCTGGTAAAAGAAGGATCAGCTAGGTTGTGCTGTGTAACAAAAATCTTTAAAGTTCTAGCGGCTTAAATAACAAAGTTTTATTCTAATTCACACCTTGTCCATCACAGATCAACAGAGTGGTTTTGCTCATTTTACTCAGGAACCCACACTGATGGAGCCACCGCCATCTTGAACATTTCTAGGCTTAATAGAAGAAGAAAGAGAGGGTTCTAAAAGGTAGTGAAGTAGAAATTAAATATTACACTCTGTAAGTGACACATCACTTATATTCACAACACATTGGGCAGAACTAGAACTAGTCATATATTTCCATAAAACCAGTGGAGAGGAGGAAGTATAATCCTATCTTATGCCTGGAAGGGGTTGGACTGGAACTACAAGTACTATAGCAGGAAGCTTGCCAGGCTGCCTTTGATCTTAGTTGAAGTTATGAATCACAGATGAAGGGATGGAGAGGTTTGGCTTTGTTCAGCAGTTGTGAAGATTACTGGCATCTGACAATGTCTACACATAGCCAGTTAAATTACTCTGTACCATGGACAGTCTAATTTGGACTCCAAGTACTTGGCCCTGTTCTAGCTTAGTTCCAAGAGTAAAGGCAGGATGACCTAATGATGATAAACATAGGCTTTGGAGCTAGAATCCTGGATTTGAATCCTCAAATCTGTCTTTTACAGTCAGTATCTTCTTTGGAGAGTTATTTAATTCTCTGAATATTAGTTACTTCATCTTCAAAGTAAGGATGATTACAACAGTAGTAAACAGGTTTATTGTCCACACCTTTACCCACCTGGCTGAAATGTAAGCTCTGTTAGAGCAGGGATATTTGTCTGTTTATGTCAGTGAACAATTTCTAATTCCTTAGAACATTGTCTGATACATAAAAGGTAATTAATAAATCCATGTTGAATGATTAAATATATGTATAGGATTTTTATTAGCATCAAATAAGACCATGTATCTGAAGTCTATTATAAAGTGGCTGGTACATATTTAGGGATCAGTAAATGGTAGCTATTACTTTTAAAATTCTGGAAGGAAATTAAGAAATAAGTTGAGGTTTGCAAATAATGGGGAAAATCTTTCCTAGGTCTGTTCATAGTAGAATGTATTTCAAGGAAGTTCCAAAGATGGAGTAAGCTCTGTGGTGGGTTTGGAGGTCCAATTTGATTTTAAACTAAAATTCATTTCTATCCTAGAGAACATACAAAATATGAAATATTTTTATAACTGGCATTGTTTTTAACTGTCTGAAATAATTTTGTAACTTTTCCTGGGGTCAAGACAAACTGTCACAGAGCTGCATCTGTTGGGACTTCTCTGAGGGCTATGGGGTTGACATCTGTAGTGCCAGGTTTCATAATTCTCCCTACAATAATCCATCCATTCATCCATCCATCCAATTAGTAAATATTTATTGAGTGCTACTTCATGCCAGGGAATGAAACTTTCCTGTAAAGTTTCCTCTTATTATTATTTTATTTTGTAGTAAGTTAGCAGGGGTTTTAACTTCAGTATTGTTAATGATAATTGAAGACCTATAGTTCAGATTACAATAGGACCCTTCTGGTAACCAGTGTCATATTACATGATAGCACATTCTTGTCCACAGAGTGATAATGTATTTGGAACAGTTTTTTAGGTAAACTAAACTGAACCAGAGAGCTAGCAAACATTCTAGCAAAGATGAGGTAATTATGATGCCAATACTGCAGTTAGCATCACCCATAGACAAAGGGCCTGACTTGATTAGCCCCATCACTAAATTTTTGGTGCTACGGGTAGCTAAATGCCATTTCAAGAGTTTAAATTTGAGGAATTCTAGGAATGTATTTTTCCTTTTATTCTGAATATTTTTGGATGTTTTGGCACAAAAAAAATTCTCTGCTGTATTTATTTATGATACTTCTCTGTTGGGAAACAATAATCTTTCTGCTTCTTAATCTAAATCGAACTTCAGTATACCAATAAAACAAGTCACAACATACAGAGTAAATTTTCTCTGTATAAATAATTAACTCTTTAAGATTTATTGGCCTTTTTCTATTTCCCCCTTTCTCTGAGTGGTGTAATCCAAGTAAAATGTTGCATTTATTCTCACCTGATAAAATATTCATAAAAGAGACCACTATCTTTGAATTTGGATTAAGAAACTATGAAGAAAACATGGTTATGAATGTTGACCTTTGTCTGAGTACTACCTAAAGCCTATTAGCTGAAACCAGCCGTCTGCAGGGAATCTTCTTTTACTTTACCTTTATTTTTGCTTTTTGGTTTTTGTTAAAACTTTCATTGACTTCAAAGTACTACATAATGATTTTGAAACAAACAAAAGTGAGTGATTAGTTGTATTTTCACCATGTATGCGCTATGATAAGTGAACCAGGACTTGGCTAGAAAATATTGTGGGATGATATGAGTGGCTTTGGAAACAATGAGGGCAATCCGGGAAGAAGATTCCCTCTGTCCCAGATGAGCAGATTTTGCTGCTGTAGAAGTCAGATTTAGAATCGTGATTTTGATCTTTTATGGTTATTTGTTGCTCTGTGCCATGAGATGAAATGTATCTGTATCAGTCCTCAGGGTAAACTTGCTGCCAGGTCCCTTAGTTTTTCACGTGTCCTAGGACAGTAGGTGTATCTTTGTTTTGGCTTTCATCTAGGCTAGAGGATTCCAGCAATACTAAAGGAATTCTGGTGCCCAGCTAGGACTCTGAGTTTACTGTGAGATGGGTTCTATTGTGAATATTCTAAAAATCCCAAATCCACAATGATGCACAGTAGTGTTCTTAGAAGAGGTAGATCTCTGATGCTCCTTTTACCCTACAGGAAAGTTTTAAAATGGATTATCAAATAAAAGATTGCTTGATGTTTGCTGGAGTGTCACTTGAGGGTGGACAAATAAATCTTTGTGCCTTGGCTCATTTGATAATAAATTCCTCAGTTCAACAATGAAAACACCTTAGCCTCTGAGGGAAAGCCTCATAGAAATCACCAAACATTAGCTGGTTCAGGAGTTCCCAAAAACCAGTGAAGGATCACCTCCATCTTGTGATAACATTTTCACTGGATGGTGTCACACATACGTTTTAGTGTAAGGCCGACGAATTGTTTTCCTTGAGAAGATCGTAATTTATTTTGAGATCATGCTCTTTCTTTTTTTCATGTAAAAATATGCTTTCTTTTATAAGATGATAATGAGAATAGAAGGTAGAAAAGTAAAGTTTTAACCATGTAGGTCTCTTAATTTTTGCTTAAAATAAGCCAATTCTTAAAATTTAGAAGTCTGGGAACCAGTGAACTGAACAACTTTAGATCTAGGAGGGGCCTCTTTGTTCTAACTGCAGTCAGACTACTCTCTTCTAATATCGGGGGTCGACTGTCTTGGTGAGTCAGATATGTCATCACCTGTCCTAGCCCAGCCTAGCCAAACAGTATTGGATGGGTTAGAGTTCATATTTAGTGTTTTTAAAAAACCAAGTTAAATTTGACTAGAACAGCAAGCCCAAAGAGGATCCGAACCAACAGGAACTGACATGGCCTCTGCAGTCGAAGTGCCAGCATTTGACTGCCTTGTAGAATTAGATACATTTTAGTGTTAGCGTCAGGTTTTTGAGTAATTCTTACTTTCTAACCTGGATGAGTCCTTGAGTTTTTCAAGATAATTTTCCTTTTGATATTAAACAGTGGTTGAGTATTATTGGAAGTTGTTTCATTCTACTTTAATGATTGCACTTAGTAGCTAGACTTACTAAATAAACTCTAGAGAACGATGTAAAACTCTATATATTTATTTTGTATTTTTAATTGTGTGTCAATTGAGGGAATTTTAGGAAATTTAGAAACAAGTGAATAAGAAAATGAAAAGCATTTACACTCTTATTTCCCAGAAATGACAACTGTTAACATTTTTTATACACCCTTTTGGTCTTCTTTGTGTGTATATTTATTAACTTGGGATCATGTAGTATGTAACATTTTGTGATCTGATTGATTTTTGCTATTTTACAATATACAGCAACAATTTCCTTTATCATGTATCAATCTTCAGCAATATGATTTTTAATGGCTGCATAATATTCTATTTTACAATCCCATCTTATTGGATATTTAGTTTGTTTCCAATGTTTCACACTTGGAGATGATGCTTTAATAACCATCCTGTATCCATTTGGATTTTTTTTTTTTTTTAGGTTGGCTTCCAAGAAGTAGAATTACTGGGTTAAAGACTATAAATATTTTCAAGATGTGAAGAAAGATTTAAACATTTTCTGAGAGGGGATAATAAAATCAGGTACTGTTTTGAGACATATAAATCACAATCCAGATTAAATGTCTGGCAAGCAAATATTCACATTTTCTACAGGAGATTCTGGGACTCTGAGAAAGGGATAATGTAGGGAAAGAATAAAGAACGGAGTTGTAATGTCAGTGTGACCAAATAGGAATGTGGGAGAGCAGAAAAATATTGGCTAGCTGGTCTTTCAATAAAGTTGGAAAATGTTGACATAGATAATCACCCTTGGCAGTGATATCTATATTAATTGGATCAAGAACTAGCCCAGAATAAATCGCCCAACAAAGTGGACACAGGATTTGTTAGATATTGACTGCCTAACATTAAACGTATATACTTAAAAAAAAATTAATTAATTAATTAATTAATGGCTGCGTTGGGTCTTGCTGCACGCAGGCTTTTCTCTAGTTGCTGTGGGCGGGGGCTACTGTTCGTTGTGGTACGCAGGCTTCTCATTGCGGTGGCTTCTCTTGTTGCGGAGCACGGGCTGTAGGTGCGTGGGCTTCAGTAGTTATGGCACGTGGGCTTCAGTAGTTATGTCACATGGGCTCAGTAGTTGTGGCTCCCGGGCTCTAGAGCGCAGGCTTCAGTAGTTGTGGCGCTTGGGCTTAGTTGCTCGGTGGCATGTGGGATCTTCCTGGACCAGGGCTCGAACCCGTGTCTCCTGCATTGGCAGGCAGATTCTTAACCACTGCGCCACCAGGGAAGCCCTAAACTTATATACTCTTAAGAATTTTTTTTTTTACCTGTCGAGTTTTGGTGTTTCACACAAAATATAAACTACAGGTTTGTGGTGTTGATGGAGTAGTAACTGGGTTCAGTTGATAAAGGTTTTATTCAAGAGGTAACTGAAGATAAAGATGGATGTCAAATATTAGGTTTCATGTAATTTATATCTTATTTTGTTGTGTGATTTTAACCTGCAGGTTTTCTACCTACACCTTAACTGGTGAAATATAAGAGTGCCACATGCTGACTAAGCAACTCCACCATCCACTGCTCTGTGTGCAATCTGATCACACCTCTGGCTTTGTGAGCTGTAGCCATGGCTTTCATTTAAATTACTAGACTGCCATAAATCTGATTTTGGACTGAATTTCATGTGTTTAAAATACTAAACCACTATTTACCAATCCCTAATGAGAAGTCATCATGGCAGTTCAAATACTTATATTTAACTAAAGGTAGAGTGAAATTAAATAGAAGTATATCATTATGAGAAAACAAGTGCAAACAGAGCTCAAAAATGTTCACTCTGTTCTATTCTATAAACAAAGGGGAAAAGTTATCATGAGTTTATTTTAAACACCTTTATTTGGGATATGTTTGAACTCCAAAACTAAATTTATAGCCTAACTGATTCACATTCCCCTCAAATAGCATCTCCTCTTGAAGGTTTCCTAGATCACCAGGAATAAATAGCCACTCATTTTTCCATTCAGCCATGAGACCCGATGCATAATACTATCAGTGTTTAATCTTCTATTAATTGTTTTCAGGTGTTCCCTTCCAATTAGGCTGTGAACTTGGCAAGATCTGGCTCTGAGTCTGTTATCTCTGTCTTCCAACGTCCTGGTACAAATAGATATTTGAAACTTGTTTATTGAATGCATCTACATATGGAGTTTGGCAATTTAGTAAAATACAAAACTCCAAATGCACCTGAATTACAAAAATGTTCTGTGGTTATTTTTCTTTCATTTCTTATCTATTTTCAAAGATGGCAAGTATAATACTCCTTTTTTTTTTTTAGCCGCTCTGCGGCATGTGGGATCTTCCCGGACTGGGGCATGAACCCGTGTCCCCTGCATTGGCAGGCGGACTCTCAACCACTGCACTACGAGGGAAGCCCTTATTTTTTTTTTTTCTTTTTTTTTCTTTTTTTAATACTCTTCAAAATTTCAGTAATGTTCACTACAGTTTACAGGTCCATGTCTAGGAATGGGGGAGGGAAAATGAATAGTACCATTAATAAATATTTATTGGAACCTCTCCATGCTACAGAACACTCCACTATCCCTTTAAGATACAAAAGTAAGAGGAATGTACTTCAGGAATGAAAAATCTAAAAGAAAAAAAGTATGGCATTTCTCAAATTGTGTTAAGGGCTTGTGCTGTTTTTTTCTGACAGCCACAACAGCAGCATCATATGTCTTCCAGGGCTGCTGCAGCACAAAAAAATAGAGCCTGGGGATATCAGAGTCTTACCGCTTTGTTCCAGAAGTGATACATGTCACAGTCACTCACAGCTCATTGGCCAGAAGTAGCCACATGGCTTCAACCAGACTGCAAGGGAGAATGAGAAGTCTGTGCATGTGACAAAGAAGGACAAGTCCTGGAATTGGCAAACACTAACTTCAAAGACTAAAACTGAAACAAAAATTTTTAATAAATTAAAATTTAATTATAAAAGTAATAAATACTCATGTTAGAAAATTCAAACAGTATGAAGGAATACAAAGTGATTAACAAAATCCTTCCCCTAACCCAAGTATCCCCAATTTAGCCACTTTTAACAGTTTTGTGCGTTTTGGAAATTTAAAATTATATATATATATATATATATATATATATACATACACACACATATATTTTACTTTTTTGTCTGTTTGTAAATCATACTATAGATGATACTAAAATAGGATTATACCATAGATCATTGATACTTTTTGTGGAACATTTTCTATTCAAATAGTCTGTTGTGAACATCTTTCCATTTGAGCATATATGGATCTATCTCATTACTTTTTGTGGCATCTAATGGCAGGGTTTTCCATTTGTAAAGCTAAAATCATATATAGAGATTGTTTGGTCTAATGCTGATAATGATGATGAGGTGGAATTAGAGGAGAAGAAGAAGAAAGATAGTGATATTTGATATTAGTTAAGTGTTATTCCATGGGCCAGGCTCTGTGATAAGCATTTCACAGGCAGTTACACTTTTAATCCTCATAGCTTTAGTGGGATGAGGTAGGCAATATTATAAGCATTTCACAGAGGAGGAAACTGAGGCATAATGAGGTTAAGAAACTTGCCCCAAATCACACAGCAAGGAAGTGACAGAACCACACTATGATTCATTTCTTCCTGGATCCAGTGCTTGTGCTCATAACCCTGGGATATATTGTCTCTGCAGGGTATGAGACTTTAAGCCTTGATGTATATTTCAAAGTTACTTTCTGAAATTTTAACACCATATTAAAGTCCCAGCAATAGAGAAGAGTACGTGTTTCCCACACCTTCATCAACTCTGAGCTGGTTTAAACTCTGCCATCCTGACATGTAAATACTGTGTTGGTTTTTGAGGACCTCCAGAGCTATGAATTGGAGCACAGACAGAAGCAAGAAAGATGCTAGACACTTCTGGGAAATGATACTTGCTTTGTCTGAGAGGAAGGGTTTGACAAGATGATTAATTGTGCGTTTGCTACTCATTTGAAGCAAATTTCCTTTCCAGTGTCAGCATCAGCCAGTCTTCAACCATTCACAGTTACATTTTTGTTTGGAGGATTTAGGGCAAAGAATGAGAAGAAGCATTTTCCTGGTTTCTAAAGGGTATTAATTATGAGTTACGAGAGTGGATATATTTTTTAAAATTTAATTAATTAATTAATTAATTTTTGGCTGTGTTGGGTCCTCATTGCTGCGCGTGGTCTTTCTTTAGTTGCGATGAGCAGGGGCTACTCTCTGTTGCAGTGTGCAGGCTTCTCATTGTGGTGGCTTCTCTTGTTGCGGAGCACGGGCTCTAGGTGCGTGGGCTTCGGGAGGTGGGGCACGGGGGCTCTGGAGCACAGGCTCAGTAGACGTGGCACACGGGCTTTGTTGCTCCGCGGCATGTGGGATCTTCCCAGACCAGGGCTCGAACCCGTGTCCCCTGCATTGGCAGGTGGATTCTTAACCACTGCGCCACCAGGGAAGCCCCGAGAGTGGATATTGAAGGTAATGTGTTGCACTGTGCTATGACTTTGTACTGAAAGTCACATGAAAGAGGTATCAGCATGTTCTTTAGTTCCCTGTGTGTGTGGAGGCAGGTTCTAGAGAATAAGACCATGGCAAAGGTCCATCTAGCCAAGTCTGAGGGCAGTGTTACATATGGCAGTTACTTATTGAGTACCTACTATATGCCAGATCCTATGCTAAGCAATAGAAATACAATGAGAACCAAAAGAACTACTGTCCCTGTCCTCACAGAGTGTATAGTTTTCAGAAGAGATCAAAAAAATTAAATTATACAACTAAATATCAGCTGAGTCAAGGGACCACCTAGTACATAATACTATAAGAACCTATGAATAGTCAGGAATGTCCTCCATCAGGAAATGATGTTTGAGTTAAGATCTGAATGAAGATGAGTCATTAAAAACTTCTCTTTTGGGAAAGATCACATTTGCCATCCTTAGGGGATCTAGTTGAAGACAGATTAGATAGTGCTGGTAGCTTTATTATCATTGTCCAGCAAGAGACAATGATGGCTGAGGTTCAGATGTTGGTGGTGAGGATGGAGAGGAGACACATTCAAGAAATGTTTAATAGAGAAAGTCAATATAGCTTACCGATAGCTTTGATTTGGATGGTAGGGGAAAGAGCAGTGTCAAAAATGAAGCTAGCTTCCTGGCTTGCATACTTGGTGGTGTCTTTCTTAGATTAGCTATGGGAGTCACTGGGATGGCACTGAGTGTGGGGGAAGTGCATTATGAGTTTGGTTTTGGACAGATGGAACTCTCAGTGCCTTTGAGATATCATGAAGACAGGAATCTTATCTTTCTTATTCACTGTTGTATCCCTAGTGCCTAGAATGTTGTCCTGCATTTTGATATGTACTAAGTAAAAGTTTTTTGAAGTAATTTCATGATGACATGTCTTTTCAATTATTTAAGTTATTTTACCTTTCTCAATGGCATTTTAACATTTTATTCATGTAGATTTTACACAATTCTTAATGGCTCCTTTTTTCATGTTTCATCTGTTTTGTTGCCGTAGTTAACATCAAAAGCAACAGGATTCCCCCCCCCATGATATTCTCTAATAGGTTATTTTTTTCTGTAAAAGAATGTTATTTATTTTTTAAATTAATGTAACCAGCTACTTCAGTTCATTCTCAGATTTTTCTAGTGGATTTTTTAGTCAATTCTCTAGGTTCTTTTAGTTATAGATTTCATTATTTGAAAGTAAAATAATTTTGCCTCTTTATTACTTCTTAAAAATACTTTTAAACGTATATTATGTCATTTATTCCTTCTCATAACCCAGGTTCAAAAATTCTGATGAGCTCGTTTTCCTAGGTAAGCCAGCATGCAACTTCATAGTAGAACAAAGTTATATTCCATTTTGTTAATGGATTCCTCTAAAAAAGACAAGTTTTAAAACATTGTGTCTTTCAAAATTTAGTTATGACACCTCTTTAAGAAAGATTAAACATAAATGATGAGACTTTAAATCCTGTAAATGAAGTCAATGCCTGGTGGCATATTCATTCATTCATAAATACTTACTGAATACCTGGTACATACCAGGAACCATTTTGTGTTCTCTAGTTTTTAATTACTGTAAAAAAAATAAAGGTAAAAATCGCTGCCATGATGGAACTTACATTCTAGTGAGGATTACAGACAATAACTAGGACATATAAAGAGAACATATTGTTTGTTAGGTAATGAAAGGTACCAAGGATAAAACTACAGTAAAGGAGGAAAATATAAGGTGTCATGGAGGGATGGTGAACTGTTAGATAGGACATCTAGGGAAGGCCTCACTGAAAAGATCCAGTTTAGATAAGAAGAAAATGAGGGGCACATCATCTAGCCATCTGGGAGGTAATTCCAGGCAAAGGGGCAAATTTAGCGCAATGGCAGGACAGTGTCTGGTTCATTTTAGAACACTGCTGTGGCCAGTATGCCCGGAGCAGAGAGATGGGGGAGTAATCAGAGAGTTCAGAGAGGTAATGCGTATGGAGGGTGGTGGAGTGGAGGCAGATTATATAGGACCTTGTAGGTCATAGTAAGGACTTTGGCTTTTCCTCTGAGTAATACAAAAAGCCATAGGTGGGTTCAGATGGAAGGAATAACAGGATGTGGCGTATGACTAAGGAGGGTCACTCTACCTGCTTTGTTAAGACTGGACTGCTGATGGGAAAGGAGACATGTTAAGACCTATTTCAACAATCCACACAGGAGATAATGGTGGTTTGGGTGAAGTTTGTAGCAGTGGAGGTCATGAGAAGTTGTTGGATTAGGGACATATTTTGAAGGTGTAATCAATAGGATTTCCTAATTGATTCGACATGGGGTATGAGAGACATAGAGAAGCTGATGATGCACCAAAGTTTTGGTCTGAATAACTAAGGATAAAATGCCCTTAACTGAGTAGACCGTGGGAGGATTGCTACTTTTATTTTGGAGGGGTTTAGTTATTAGGAGCTCCGTAGTGCTATTTGAGCAGTAGGATGTTAAGGATAGGCAGAGGGGTCTTACAGGGGTTTACCACTGCATTCCTTCTTCAGTTCTGACCCTTAAGGCTCCAACCATGGCAATGCACTGATGAATGGGTGGTATTCAGGCAATATCAGGCTGAAGAAAATTGGGGAGAAAGAAGATGAGGCCAGTCTCACACTGGGCAGGGGAAAGGGAAGAGAACCTGGCTGTTTGCTCCTGTGTTAAGAGATTTAACTATATGTGCTTACCATGTGGTGTTTGTTACCAGATTACAAAATGCATTATTATTCATAGATACACCCTTTATAAAGACCGAGATTTATAGGCCATTTTATTTATTTAGCAAGT
The DNA here is from genome assembly GCF_002837175.3 of Physeter macrocephalus. NCBI lineage: Eukaryota > Metazoa > Chordata > Mammalia > Artiodactyla > Physeteridae > Physeter > Physeter macrocephalus. Next base: position 51,789,704 of record NC_041215.1, read on the forward strand.
ACTTATTAAGCATTTCATCTGTGCCAGTTTCTGTGCCAGGATTTGGGGCTACAGAGAAGTATAAGGTTTGACCTTTACCCTGAAGCAGTTCACAGTCTGGAGGGCAGATATACATAAATAAACAGTGAGAAGTATTATTACAGAAGGATGGTCCCAAGCTATGAGATAAGAGAACAAGGGGTGATGAATTGTCAGGCGAGCTGGGCTGTGTATTTCTCCTTTGCTTATTAATTCTGGGATTCCATTTTATTGGTATTCTTATTTTTCCTTGTGAATCAGGGGTTTAACTATGAAGAGATTGCAGGGTAATGTATCATAAGACTCTTCATTGCCTGAGCTGAATTTCCTTCAGGACTTGCAAAATCTTGGGTCATGGGATTCCAACCTAAGATTAAAAAAAAAGTCCAAAGTTTCTGTTCCTTGTTTGTAATTCTCCTAAACACAATTATCTAACTTCTTCTCCAAGTGCCGTGACGAAGCAAAGTTTTTTCAATAGGGGTACCTATGTGCAGATTGAATGCGTTGTTCATGGTCTTCATTACCAGGTGCTTGAGAAGAAGCAAGACTAGTGATATTCAGGAGTGAGAAGTTCAAGGAGAATTCTTACTGGTGGTGGAGAGCTGAAGATACCTGTGTATTTTGTACTTTTATTGTTCATCCCTTTGAAAGGGCTCTGTGAGCACCATCATTCATTCCACGGTGCTTATTTTCATAGAAATTTCCTTTTCTGTTTTTGGTGGATACCAGCAGTCCAGTGAGGTTCAGTAGACTTGACTGTTGGTTGCCGTAGGATGATTACAACTTTCTCAGCTTCTGTAATAAGATATTACTTGAAAGAGACCATCCAGCTTTCTACCTTTAAATTTAGGCAGGTGTAGCAATTGCTTTGAATTCACTAAAAACAACCTGTACAATTGTCTTGTGAGCCTAGAATGGTCTCATCTTTGAATTATTTTCTTTTCAGGGTCTTTTTATTTCTATAGTCAAAAGATAGAGAAAAGAAGCAAAAAATGGGGAAAAATAAAATGATTAAGGGATATTTGTTTATTTAGCTGTATGACAATTGTTTCTAAATGCCCAGTTCATATGGGAATCACTTTGCATGGTTGATTTGTGAGGACCAAGAATTAGGTTTGTGCCTGGAGTAGGTTAAGAGGAGACTTCACCCCACTATGTGTTTAGGGAAGTGTGACTTTGCTTCAGTGCTCTACCACCCTTATGGAGCCCACACCCCTGCAACTACCAAGAATTATAGAAGTAGTGGCTTAATGTTCTTCCTATCCAAAGTTCTCCTCCTACCATATACTCATCTGGCAGCTAGTCTGTGACTTCTGCTATACTTTCCATTCAATCTACCTAGCTTGGCTAGAATCCCTTACTTAAGGTTTGTTTGTGATTACTTCTAATGATATCATTTTGCACTGACAACAGCTAAGCTTCTAAAACACTGAATAGGGCAGGAAAGGGCTAGATCAAGAAATCAGGTATTTTAAAATGTGTAATAATATTCTTTTTTTCTGATTACTAGTGAACCTGGGGTATATTATAAACTAAACTGGGTCATGTTGCCCATGGATTGTTTTTACAATAAAGTTAATTTAAAATCTTCTACTTTTTATTTCCAATTTTTAATCTCAGATGTATTCAGGATGTATTCAGCCTAGTTCAATAAACAATTATTAAGCCCTACGACATGCCAGACGCTATGCTAAATGCTGAGTAACGAACATGACAGAGGCATGATACTGGCTCTTCAGGAGCTCATGCCCCAGTAGAGAACATTGGTGTGTAATAATAACATCTATTACAAAAGTCACCATGTTTTAGACATCTACGTTGTGCCAGACACTCTCTTTGAGATTTTTCATCCATTTAATCCTCACAATATGCATTCAAGGCATATATTTAATTTCCATATATAACAGATGAGAAAAGCGAGGTTCAGTGAGGTCTAGTCACTTGCTCCAGGTGACAGACAGGAAGTGGTAAACAAGGGTTTAATATTTGGATTATCACAATCCATGACCTGTGTTCGTACCATTATGACACACTACTTTCTGCTACGAGAAAACCCACACCTTTAAAGCAATGTGAAATGGGTTGATGTTTTCTCATGTCTGCGTGTTGTCATTAATTAGGAATAAAATTCCTACAGAGTATTCTTATTGCATTTTGTTGTTATAATTTAAGAGGAAAAAAAATAAATTTGAGTTGCTCCATTTTCTAGAAAAAACAAGACGTGAAGGTGAAATATTTAGCAAGCATATAAGATTTACAGGGAAGTCATATTCGGTAGACTACATTTAATTCAGTGGTATTTGCCACTGTTCAAAATGCTTTGTACCTCCTTTTCGAAACTATTTTTAGATTCATTTTTATTCCTCATAAAGAGTTCATTTTATTATTTTTTTATCAAAAAAGAAGACTTGATCAATTTGTCAGTAGACTTGGCTCTGGATAAACTTTGGATGTTTGCAGAAACCAAACCCACCTTTTAAAGAGGACAATTTGCCACAGTTGAAATTCAAAACAATATGAGAGAGGTTTGATGGCAACTCCACAGTCATTTCTTAAGCAATCAATAGAATCAATGTAAAGTTTTCCAAGGTCATTACTTGAAAGTGGACAATACTTACTTATTGCTATGAGCTGTTATATTTTTAATGAATGATTACTTTATAGTTTCGTATCATACAGGTAGATTCACTGCAACGAAGTAACAATTTGAAGAGTTCTACTTAACTTGTGAATGTGTTTCTTTTAGCTTCACCTTTCCTAGTCCTTGTCCATGAAGAAGAGAATAGCCATGTCAGGCAGCACCTTCCAAAGGATCAAAATTCAGTTTTAAAAAAGAAACAGGGAGGCAGCAACAGTGCGAACAAGAGAAGGAAAGAGAGGGAGAGATCATCAAAATGAGGAAGTGATTCCTCTAGTTATCAGAAACAGGAGCAAAGTAACAATAGCTGAAATTCACCTCCCCATGGGGGAATGAATCATCAAAATAACCGGTGGAAAACAAGGTTGTGCAACCTTGACCAGCGTGTGTCACCGGCTGGTGGAATTTTTAGAAAGGCAGCAGTTTGGGTTCATCACTGCGGTTCATGATTGCACACACCTGTTTGGGGCATGGATTTTGCAACCCCCCAAAAAGGGGAAACTGAACTCACTGCTCCTCCCGAGCTGTGCAAAAAAGCAGAAAACCACAGCTGCTTGAGCAGTTAACAGATATCAGTAAAATACCCATGTTACATAATTAAGGATAACGTTCTTGAAGCATATGGGCCGGAGGTATTCTACTCTCATTAAAACTTTAGGTAGGAAACAATTTAGCATATTCTCACACATTTCTACGGTTGAATTCTATAATAAATGTTTGTAATTAGGCATGCTGTAAACATTTTATTAAATAATACATGAAGAAAATGGTTGATGAAATATAGACGGCTCTGCATTTTGTGTACAATGACACGGAGACATCAAGAAGAGACATAAAAGATTTCTTCTCATTGGCTTGATAACTAGTCACTCTGGGCAGCTTAAGTAAGACTGGATGAGGTTTCATTCGTCAGAACAGCCTGTCTGTAATCTTAAAGAAGTAGGAATTGATGGCTCTGTTTTTTTTGCCTCCTTTTTTTAAAAAAATACATTATATGTAGCCTGGTCTTCTTTGAACTGCTGCTCCTGAACAGAAAGAAGTGCTTTGGACCAGAGCAATGGAAAAATCTCTTGCACTTTATTCTGGCAAGAATAGAGATCAGCCTGATAGGGGATAATAGGGCTGGATAGAGCCAAAAAAACCTAAATCAACATTTGAAAACTTCTACCTTGGCCAACAGGTGCTGTTATTTATAAGTTGGAGAGGAATAAGGGAGGGAAGTCTCCTGAGAATCTCCAAGACAGGTGTTGGGTCCTTGGGGAAGTGGTAGGAAACATGCCCTTGAGATGATATTAGAAGCAGGAAAGAGATTCTTTCAGTTCTGCAGCCCTGTTTGATATTGAAGCCAGGTGATTAATGGTCAACAATTCTGATCTAGATGGAAAAGTGTGTGATCTATGGAAAATGAGCTTGTATGATCCCAGGACATTCTCAAGGGAAGAGTGACAACTTTCTGAAGTCATTAAGGTCAACTAGGTATTTTGTTTTCTAATGTGCACAAATAAGAAATCTAGCAACAGAATAAACATGAAATTTGGAATGCCTTCTAGAACATACGTGGGGAAACTGGGCAAGGTTGACATAGATTTTACTGATTTGTCTGCTTAGTAGGTGAATGGGGTTGCCAGTCTGGCAGTTTGCAATGACAATAAATCACCACTAGACATTTTATTTAAAAATTGACACTGGCTTGAGGCATGTAAGGGATTGTCAATTTGCTTTTATTTGAGGCCAGGCACAATCATAACACACACAGGCCACCTGGAAACTTCAGCCCACGTGCAGAAGCGTGACTCAGGTCTCTATGGCTATATTTTTGTATGCTTGGAGAGTGCAGAGCTAAATCAGAGTCTCAGGATCCTGACCAGAAAGATCCTGGTAGACTGGCACAGCCTGGAGACATCCCTTTTGGAAACCAGTTTGGTTCTAGAATTATGATGTAGGAAGGATATCATAGATTTAATGTTGGACAGAAAATTTGGTGGTTTCCTCTTATATTGGTGGTGGTAATGGGGGGGGGGGACACCAGGAGAGCCCATGCAGAACAGACAACTTGTGCATTCCAAAAATCACTCTATTGTTAAGGAACTGGGTAGCTCTCTATTTTTTTTCAGCCTTATCTTGCTTCAAAGTTTACTTTTAAATTTTGTGGTAAATGGAGTCATAGTTTTCAGAAGAAATATACTGAAGTAAGGAATCAAGCAACTGCTGTTCTCTTGTAAGCAATGATAGATGTTCTTTCTTTGAAAATCAGTGTAATTAGAAGATGACAAAATGGAGAAAAAGGTTACATTGGACCCTTATAGCTACTCTAGTAGAAATGGTGGAGGTGAATTTCCTTCCTTTCATTTGTTTGCTAATTCCCTGAATATTCTTCTGAGCTTCACAGTATTCCTGCACAAATTATTTTGATTTAAGTCTGTTTAAGTATTGTGAAAATATGAAAGTTAGTGTGCCAGGACAATTATATTACAAGTAAGCTGATTTACAAATTACTAGTCTTTCCTCTCTGTTTACATATGATATTTATCAATCTTAATTGTACCGCATATTTTGTACCATGCAAATTATTAGAAAGGATCTGGTTAAGATAGAGATGTATTGACTTAACTTTGGTCTCACGAATAATTCAGTTTGTTCACTTTCTGGCTATATCCAGTTTGCTGTTGATGCTGCAAATATTTGAATTGGATTCGACTTGTCCCTCAGAGATTTCCCCCCTCTCTCATGGACTTCATATATGTAATTTTGATGACATTATCTACCAAAAAGTAAGAAAAATATGTACTTTTGTTTCTGCTTGGTAAAGTTATTCAAAGAGATACAAAATATCAAGAGCAAACAAGGAAGCCACACCAGTGATGTGCGGAAGCAATTGGCAGTTTTCCTGGTATTTGGGACATGGGAGTACTTAGACATTTGTGGCATTAATTGCATGTAAACAATTGAAGCATCAAATATCTGACCTGATAGGATTTTTCTTTGTTTTAAAGTATATAATATTAGCTCCTTTACTAAATATTTACAAAAGTTCTGTTACAAATGCAATGGGATCTGTGTTCCTTAGACCACAGTGTCTTACAAGCTGCCTGCTAGTAAATGACAACATTCATAAAATTAAAAAGAAAAAGAAAAGAAGAAAAATGAGAAATCCCCCAAAGCAGTCACTTTTATAAAAAGTCCCACAATTCTGCCAGTATCCAATGCCTGTATTAAATGTCATGCCAGTAAATCTTTACTCAAATAGATCAAGATGCAGCATATATAAGACTAAGAAAGAAATAAATTGTCAACATTTCTTGGGTAGCCTCCAAAACGATGCAGGTAATTAGCAGGTGTTTATATTTTTTGTTTTGATTTGCCCACAGGTATTCATTTAACAGTATGTCTTGGAGACAGTCATGTAAAGATTTTCATCTTGGCATGTGTCTCTAACATTTGTTTGACTTTAATATGCATGTTAATTCGGAGTGAAATATTCTGAACTGGATTTTATCATACTTGAGGGCCCTAAAAGCTTAATATGTGAGTATTTACAGCACCCTGGGTTTTCCAGCTAAGCTGTTAATTTCAGAGCAGTTAAACTTCAAGTTTTTACCTTTATTTTTTTCTCCTCCTGCTTGAGAATTATTATGGGACATAAATTGTGTGTGTGTATATTGTGTGTGAAGACAGTGTTAACTCACTTTGTGGAGATAATAGTTCTAATCCTATTTTCACTATTTTGTTCAAAAAAATCCCTTTCTTCTTTCATCCTGAAATTTTGAAGTGGATAACATAGCTTTAAAAAATTAAGATATGAGACATATTAGAGATAAAAATAATTCAGGGGAAAATAATATATATATTTTAAAAGGTATCTTATTCTCCATGAAAATAAAATGTCATTAACGTTCATTGAGTTCTCTAAACATAAAAGGGCACATGCATGCACATGCATTTTCTCACTTGCTCACTCGATAACTAGCAAAAATAGTCTCTGCGGGAAAGAGCTCTAAGACTGGTGCCAACTTCCCCAACATACCCAAGAATTTCTTTATTTAGAACCTCCCATGTGCTATTTTTTAAAATCTCTGGAATCTCAGGGATTTTCCCATCCTGCTACATGCTTGAGACGTTTCAGAGCATGGTAACCCCCTCTTGGAATCCTCTAACTCTTCTGTTTTATTTTTAAAGTGTGGGCAGCATTAGTGTACAGGGAAGTGACTGTTCCTATGACAAAGAAGGATCTGATTCCCAGTGTGTATAGCAACACCTCTGAAGAGCATTGTTGGGTAGAGAAGCAAACACCATGAGCCACTAAGTCTTCTTTTAAGGGGCCCTTGAAAATCATGAGATTTTAAATCAAGTGCTCTCTGAGAAGGTGAGAAGAGCCATGCATGGCAACATCTATAGGACACCTTGTGTAATCCTTGAATGTTCATTAGGTAACAGTTGATCTGTGCCAAAAGCTCAAGATGTGATTCATGTCTAGTCTTCTCTTTTTCAAATTTTCTTAGATGTGGTGGACTCGAATTTTGGTAATGCATTTGCTTTCAACACAAGTATGGCAAATTGGCTCTTTTGGGACCAGACCGTGATAATCTCTGGCAGAATTACTCTAGTATTGTTCCCTTGCATTATATGGGTAAAACTATTAATGTGTATTTTAAAAGCATATCATATTTGCATATGAAGTTTCTGATATAAACACACGACCTCCTTTTCAATAAAGCACAATGTGCAATTGCAGAAAACTCCTTTTCACTTATGAACGTCTCAGTCTGAGATTTACACAAACCACACTTTTGTTTGACTCCAAAATGTGGGTGCCAAATGAATCTACTGCACTAGGCTTATGAACACTACTGCAACTGTGCAGCTACTATTTCTCTGCTGGGAGAATTGTTTCGGCAGATAAACCATCTGGCTTGAAACACAGCCCTCTTTGAAAATATTCCCCATTATGTTAGGTCTGAAACAATGTGTACAACTATGCTCCAGTGGAGGACATGTTAACAGAAATTCAATGTCAAACAATATCTGCTCTGTAATCTTTTGCTAAATGTAAAAAAGAGGTAATCAAAATGCAAGATTTTAATTCTTTAAAGAGCCGTTGTGAATGTGACATAAGATGAAGAAAATTCAGGAAAATATTTAATAAGGAGCTATAATAGAAGAGTGTTTAACATACTGACTTTTTTCTTTAAGGATCACCCATGGAAAATGTGGCTTCTTTTGTTATAAGCGTCATGAAGATGGCACATTAATGCTTTGTGTTCATTCATTTTCTTTTTATTATTTTTCTGTTTTACTATTTTTTTTTCTGTTTTCAAATATGGATTAATAATATATGGTGGGTGAATTATCAGAAGCCAGTATTTATAGCTAGAGATGCTGAGGTGAACTTGGGTGACTAAATATGACTTATGAGTCAGGAACACTATGGAAAAACTAAACAAATGATATTGGGTGGAGAAAATTAGTATGCAGCGGCAATAGGTAATATCTATTACTAGCTAGAGGAAATTTAATAGAAGTTTTAAGAATCCAAGTCAACAGTGTTATTGTTATGGAAGAAAGCTAGAGGGAAACGAGATTTTAAAAAAATTTATTATCGGTTCAATTCTATTTAGGGTGATATTAAAAGAGAAGACTTGAGTGAAGTTATGAGAAAGTTGTAAAAAAGTTAAGCTGTCTGAGTTTATGAGATCAGATAAATCTATGGTGGGTGTATCTGGGCCATTGGTGGGGGTGATTGTAGGAGCAATCAGCATACTACTTAACTGAAGTGAAAATGAGCTAAGTCCTAGGAATTACTACAGTGTATGTGAAGTGAGAGAAAGTCTTAGGGAACAGAGCTAACTGGTCAATTGATGGGAAAGATTGGTGCCATATGACGATGATAATTCCTATGAGGCTAAAAAAAATGGTACAACAATAGGAAGCATTGACGTTTTTTTCCCTTCATCACAAAATTCCCTTGTACATTAAATATATTCAGTTAAAATTTTTTTTAATTAAATGGAATGTACCTCTGGTTACTTTGTCCTTCCCCTTAGCTTCTTCCTTCCCTACTCTGGCTTTAGCTGTGCAAACAAACATGTCTCAACAAAAATCTCATCTTTTGATATGCAAAGAACCATGCTGCTTATTTTTTCCCAGTACCTCTAAGATGAGAAAACTAAAATCCATAGAGCTTAAGTTACTTTTTCATTTTATAATTGTATTGTACTGGTTAACTAGGAACTTGTATTAATCAAAGGCTTCCTTACACATGCTCTTCATCCAAGGTGATTTCTGAGTAATGGGTTCCAGTAAAGAGGTCTGGTGAAGCCACATGAATTGACCAAAGGACCTAGGAGGATCCTCAAAGATCTATGACCTGTTGTTAATAGGCAAACAGAGGTCTGTCACTAAGTGGAGGAAGGCTCTTTCAATGGTTAGGATGGTGATTTCTCACAATCATCTTAGAAAATCTTACAACTGCCTACTACATGGGAGCCAATATCAGTGACCTACCAAAAACAGAACTGAGGAAAACTTTTGGTCAAGTCTGATTCTACCATTGTTTCCTTGGGAAAGAGATAGGTTCCCTCTGTATGCTGGGGAATATACTATCCAGTCCTGAAAGTGCTGGGATTTTTCTCAGTCCATTCAGGGCCATTAGCTGTAGCAGTCACTCTATTAAGTTATATTGTGTCTATGTTGATGACTAGGAAGTAAACCCTGGATTATTTCTCTAGCAGGAAACGAACAATCAGCAGATTAATGTATTGGACTTCTATGAAGTCTTCTTTGGTAAAGGTTAATTAGCACTCTAATACTAAGGCCTGCTGCCATGGGGAGAGTACTTAACACATGAGCTTCTGTTTGCATTTCCCAACTTTTTTTTTTTTCTCACCAATGACAGAGTCACACTGTCACATGGTAAGGACAAATCTTTGTTGGAGAGAAATTGAGGCATTGTTAAACATTAACAGGCCATTTGATTTTGGGGGGAGGGTCTTTAATCTTTCTTTCACAATTTTATAGATTATCTGTGGTGCCTGTATGTGTCTGTGTGCATGTGTGCATGTTAGATCGTCAAGGGTCTGACAAATTTTAAAAGTTCACCGGACACATTTAGATATAGATATAAGATGAATCTTTAATTTTTTTTTTTTTTTTTTTTTTTTTTTTTTTTGGTGGTATGCGGGCCTCCCTCTGCTGTGGCCTCTCCCATCGCGGAGCGCAGGCTCCGGACGCGCAGGCCCAGCGGCCACGGCCCACGGGCCCAGCCGCTCCGCGGCATGTGGGATCCTCCCAGACCGGGACGCGAACCCGGTTCCCCTGCATCAGCAGGCGGACGCGCAACCACTGCGCCACCAGGGAAGCCCAAATCTTTAATTTTTAAAAGATGAAATTCAAGTAATTTTCATTGGAAAACAGAATGTGACTTTAAAGATGATCAGAATTTGAGGAGATAATTATTTGATGGTATATAAAATTGGACTTCTCAGTATTTTTTGTTAGCATTTTAAGTGAAGAATTTATGAACTGAAAAGACAATTATCCCAACAATCACAGTCCCCAGATGGGATTCTGAGGAAATCTGAGGAACTCTAGTCCCCACAGGGTTGGGTAAGGGGACAATGGTGAATGATTTACTTCTTTGTTGCCTGGTACAGTTCTTCAGGTAGAGGGTGTCTCCTGGCCCTTCTAAACTTGACAAAGAAAATCAATGCGACAGGTCTAGGTAGTTTCCTTCCCTGTCCTAGATGAAAAAAACACACCCCAGAAATCCAAAGCAGTCTTTTTAATTTAATGGTCATCACCATTTACCCAAGTAAATGAAGTAATAGTTGTGGTTCTAAAAAACATAAAACGAAAACCAGCCCACTGATTGCACTGAGGTGGGCAAGCAGCCGGTGCTCATGGCAGGTAAAGTAGATTAATAACAAGCCACTCCTAAGAAGGTTTAGGCTCTTACTGTCAGAGGGTAATAATTAATGATCAAATGTTAATGGAGATACTGGGCTGTTGATGTCATTAATTCAGCTCAGTGGAGCCAGTTCTGCCCAGGACCTGCCACAGCTGTCACTGAATTTGCTTAATTATTCCAGAGCCTTCAGGCTCTTTTTCTTTCATTTTTTTTTTTTACCCTTCCCCCCCTCCCCCCACCCCGCCCCTACTAACTCTAGGACATTATGTTTTCACTGACGCAGAATTATGAAGAGTATCCTGCTCCCTGGTCAGTGCCAGCCCCAAAATACGTGAACACCCAAAGGCAACAAAGGAGACCATAACTTTTTACTTAGATGAAAAGATGGAAAATCTGAAGAAAGACCCATCTTTAAATAGCCTGATTGTGCTGATATAATTTTGGGGTTCTTTAAGGATTTGGATGTCGAAAGCGAACTCTGAGCTGAGTAAAATGTCAAAGTGCTCACCCTCTCCCACAATCAAACAAAGAGAATATAGAAAAAGTGGCGCAAGAGTGTTGGTAAAACATAATGCCGTACAATCATTCTTCCAAGAGGGAACCAGAAAGTTAGCTTTGCTGGGCAAATTGAGGCAAGGAAAAACATGGTGAGGGAAATGCCACTATGATTAAAATTCAGTTGTAGGAGTATATGAATTTGCCTGCTGTGCTTTCAGAACCTTTTTGCATTTCCTTAGCTTTGTGTCTCTTTTATCTACTGCACCGCCTTAAGTTTAAGGAAAACCATTCTTTGTAAATATCATTTGAAGCTTTCTCACGCTGGCCTGTTCTAATAATCACATTTCTCACTACTGTTCCCTAATTGGAATGGGGTGTTAATTTGGGTTTTAAAAGACCCCCATCTTGGGGCTTCCCTGGTGGCGCAGCGGTTGCGCAGCGGTTGCGCGTCCGCCTGCCGATGCAGGGGAACCGGGTTCGCGCCCCGGTATGGGAGGATCCCACATGCCGCGGAGCGGCTGGGCCCGTGAGCCATGGCCGCTGAGCCTAAAAAATTAAAACAGGGCTTCCCTGGTGGCGCAGCGGTTGTGCGTCCGCCTGCCGATGCAGGGGAACCGGGTTCCCACCCCGGTCTGGGAGGATCCCAAATGCAGCAGCGCGGCTGGGCCCGTTGGCCATGGCCACTGAGCCTGCGCGCCCGGAGCCTGTCCTCCGCAACGGGAGGGGCCACAGCAGAGGGAGGCCCGCATACCACACACACAAAAAAAAAGACCCCCATCTTGCAAAATGTGTAATTGAAGAAAACTAGTTCCTTGGCTTCTAGTATACATTCTAGTTGAGATGGGTGTTATGATGTCAAACTAGGCCAATGTGTCTTGCGCCTCAATGCTGGAATTCTGCTGGACTCCTCTCCCCACCGAAGCACTTAAAAAAATGTGAAGCGCTACAACAATTTCAAATCTTTCTCTTGGCTGCACATGGTGATTTAAAATAATTGAAGCTCTTCAAATTTTTATGTGCCATCAAATTTGGAAGTGATTAGTTCTGAGCATGTGCAGTATACTATGATTTAAAATTATTAGAGTCCCTCCAATTTATTGTAAGTGTCTCAACTTGAGAGTGATAGGGGAGCCTGGACTTTAGCAGTTCACAGTGGTTCAAAATGATCACTACATTCAGATGGTATAGAGGTAACTGGAATTCTGGGCACTTGTGTACATTTTTAAACTCATTGTTGAAGTGACTTATTTTTTAGATTCAAAAGATATTATTAGGCCACCAGAAGAAGCATTTAAATAAACCACTTAAAATGCACCATAACACAGTTTTACTTTCATTGCCGTGAGTCCCCACTGATGACCTGAATTTGATCATTATTGTAAAGTCAAGTGCCCAAATTTGGCAAAGAGAAGAACTGTTCTTTTCTAGCTCATGCACAAAAAAGAAATGTATTCAATAAAAACACCTGATGTGCTGTGGTGACAACACATAGAGTCTGTAGTCTATTTTTACAAATTATACTGCTTTTGCTTTAAACAACGGGAGCTTTTTGAACTATTGCATAAATTACTACTTATTTTTTTAACTCTAAAGTGTTTTGAGTTTATATTACAATGCAACAATTCTTATTTTTTTATATTTTATTGAAGTATAGTTGATTTACAACATTTTGTTAGTTTCTGCTGTACAGCAAAGTGATTCAGTTATACATATATATATATATATATCCCATTTCATATTCTTTTCCATTATGGTTTAACACAGGATATTGAATATAGTTCCCTGTGCTACATAGTAGGACCTTGTTGTTTATCCATCCTATATATACTGGTTTGTTTATTACTTCTAATACATGCTCAAATTTGTTTTTTATTTAAATATTTCAAATAAAGTGCTTTTATTAAAGTTTATTTAACTTAGATATTCATATTATATCATCTCTGAGATGAAATATATTCATTAATTTTTTTTTTTTTTTTTTTTTTCCACTGCGCCACCAGGGAAGCCCCTATATTCGTTAATTTTAAGCCCTTTGTTTGTTTTAGATATTTGGATACTGAACCAAATGCAAAGGTACATAATTACGAAATGCACAAGATGGAATCCTCAGATGATTTACTTGGTCACTTGACAGTCATTAAACATTCCTCAGATCTTTTACCAAAGGATATTATCTAAGTGGGAACATTTAAACATTTGTTGAATGCCCTGATGCCAAGATTCTAAGACGTAAGGTAGATTTATGGTTCAAAAGTTAATAATATGTAAGAAGAAATCTAGTCATTAAGAAGTCAGCTAAAATTCTTAACATGTTTTATTTGTACCTTTGAAAGCCACATGGATGCTCTTTTACTTGATTTAAACGAAAGTGACAAAGGTGAAATTCCAGCATATTCCTCAGTCACTTCCCTTCCTCAGCAAATGTTTTCCTTTTGATAAAAATTAGGGTAAGTTGATTATGAATTTGATTTTTTAAAACGAAAACCTAGAGTTGGTATTTGAAATATCCTGGCACATGAAAACTTTCTGATCTTATAAACTAGCTTTACAAATCTCCATATTTTTATTACAGCAGAAATTTAACAGGATTAGAAATAGAAAATTCTAATAATAGAAAATATGTTGTATTGGGGATTTCTGTAACCCTAGGGATTTAGGGTCCTGAACTATGTAAAGTCCTACATTTGGTATAGTAGTCAACTTTTGCCCTCAAATTTATTATTAGTTTCTTGAAAATTTTTCTTATGTTTATATATTTTTAGTCCCCACTATTACATTGCTCTTTGGTGCTTACTATTGATAGGCAGAAAAAAGCTAAGAAAAGTTTGTTCAATTATTTGTGGCTGGGCTAAATTAAGAATATGTCAGTGGACTAGTATTATGCTATTAAAGAATTGAATTAAGCACTATTTAGCTCACAGGTAGAATGAGCACAATTATATCAAATTAGCCTATGTCGAGTGCATATGAATGCCTAGAAATTGCCTAGTCCCAAAGCATAGCTATACCAAAATAAAGTTCTTGCTTTTAGCTATACTAGTTTTGGAGTCCTTAGGAATGGGAAAGTTTATTTAGAAAGACTAAAGTGCTATTTGTGCTTAAACTCTAAATCTCTCAGTAAAATAATTCAAATAAACGTCTGATATGTATTGATACACCTTTTAAAATAAAGAGTGCTATTATCCCATGTTTTACTATTGCCTGCAGGGACAGCTGGTATTGTTTTGGAAACAATAAGGATATTAGTTACCATTTAAAAAATAAAACACAGAATATACAACTCTTGACCTTGAGAGGTTTGAAGGGAGATTTCTCAGGTTAAAACTCACTGACCTTTTCAATTGTTTTGCATTTTTAGAGAAAGATCAATTTAGTAAATACTTTTCTATTACGTACAAAATAAATCCCAGGAGAAAAAAGGGATAATTTAAGAAATATAACCATAAAAACTTGAGGTATGATATAAATTATACATATATGCTCTGTAGGTGTAACAGAACTTTTAAAGAAAGTCTAAGGGAAATAAATGATCAATATATTTGACCTTATAAAAATGAAAATAAATAGCTACCTCTGTACATCAAAAATATGAAAATTGAAAATACAAACAACAAATAAGGAATATTTCTCTAGGTATCACAGAAGAGATAATATCTGTCATACAAAAACGTTTCACCCAAATTTATGAAAAAAATTAAATCCTCCATAGATATAGAGGAAAGGGTAAAAAAATAAATTATAAGTGGTTAACAAATTTATGAAAATGAAATTTGATGAAATAGATTATATTTAATATATCATCAAATGTAATAAGTAGATTTAAATTAATATAGTTATAAGAGAAAATATCCTAATTATGAACTGCAAACATTAAAAAAACTCATTCATTCATTCAATAAATGTGTTTGAGTATCTGCAGGGCACTATAGCAAGTCCTAGAGATATAGTGATAAACAAGACATTAACAGTCCAGTCTGGAGAGGCTTGCAATCTTGAATGGATTATAGAAAGTAAACAGGCACACACAGGGTGGTGTGACAATCACTTTGCTGTCTAAAGAGCAGGACCATGGACTTGGGGAACCAGGGGAATCTTCTCAAGGGAGTGAGGCCCAGGTTCAAAAGTGTAGTGTAATTCTCCTCTCTTTGCTTTTTCTCGAAATCCTAATTCAAATCCTTCAGCAAACCTCTGATTTCTACCTTCAAAATACACTGAGAATCTGACTACCCTCCTCCATTTCTATCACTCTGGACTAAACTTCCATCACTCATTTCCTAGAATATTGTAATTACTTCCCAATTGCTCTACCTACTTCCATTCTTCCACAGTATGTTCTGTTTTCCACCCGTCATCCAGGTACTTCCAACCTGTGCTACCCCCAACCCTGCAGAGTTTCACATCTGGTTCAGAATAAGACCCAAAGCCTCTATGACCTTCCAGATTTACATGAGCTGCCGCAGGAGCCTGTCTGATCTTAACTCCTCTGTTTTTTGCCTCACTGCCTGAACATCAGCCCTTCCATCCTTCTCTTCTACAAACACATTGAGTGTTTTTGTCCATCACCTCATGAGCTTTGCACTTGCTATTCTAGACATGTTTTCTGCTCAAATAAAAGTAGAACACTGCTTTCTCACTTCATTCAGGGTTCCGCCCAAGGATCATATTATCAAGAATTCTTCCTTGACCTCCTATTTAAGATGGCAGTCTCTGTCTCATCTATGCCTTTACCTTAACTTCTCTTCATATCATTTATCACTTCTTGATATATTTCTTTTTTATTATCTGTGTCCTCACCAGAATGTAAGATTATTGAAGTCATGGACTGTATCAGTCAAGGCTCAACCAAAGAAGAACAAGTAGGACATTTTCTATCTATCACCTGTTTACTTATTGTCTGTCTGTCTATCATCTCTCTCTCTCTCTCTCTCTCTCTCTCTCTCTCTCTCTCTCTCTCTCTCTCTCTCAGGGATG
>NC_041215.1:51805757-51829047 GCF_002837175.3 Physeter macrocephalus
TGTCTCTCTCTCTCTCTCTCTCTCTCTCTCTATCTCAAGGAATTGTGTCAGGTGATTGTGGCAGCTGGCTAAGAAAGTTTGAAATACATAATGCAGGGCTTCATGAAGAAAACATCATGGTCAGTATGAAATTCACAGTCACAGGATTAAATTGCTGTTCACAGGGAGAATTTTAGATTTATTGAGGTATGATTGACAAATGTGTATATTTAAGGTGTACAGCATGATGATTTTCTATACCTATACAATATGAAATGATATCAAGCTAATTAACACATTCATCACCCCACATGGTTACCTTCTTTTTTGTGGTGAGAACACTTAAGTTTTATTCTTTTAGCAAATTTCAAGTATCTAGTATAAAATGCAGTATTATTGACTATAGTCTCCACTCAGTACACTAGGTCCCCAGAAATTATTCATCTTATAACTGAAAGTTTATACCCTTTGACCAACACCTCCTCATTTCTCCAACCCAAGCCCTTGGCAAACACCATTCTGTTCTCTGCTTCTTTGTGACTTTGTGACTTTGACTTTTTTAGATTCCATTTATAAGTGATCTCATACAGTATTTGTCTTTGTGTGTCTGGCTTACTGCTCTTAGCATAATGTCCTCCAGTTTCATCCATGTTGTCACAAATGGTAGGGCAAAGGACCTGAATAGACATTTTTCTAAAAAAGACACAAATGGCCAACAGTTATATGAAAAGGTGCTCAACATCACCAATCATCAGGACATGTTATTCAAAACCACAATGAGATATCTCTTCATGCCTGATAGGAGGTCTGCTGTCAAATAGATAAGTTATCAAGTGCTGTGGGATGTGGAGAAAAGGAAACCCTTGTACAGTGTTAGTGGGAATGTAAATTGGTACAGCCATTATGCAAAACAGCATGTAGATTTCTCAAAAAATTAAAAACAATTGCCATATGATCCAGGATTCCCATTTCTAGGTATGTATTTCAGGGAAATAAAATTACCATCTCAAAGAGATGTCTGCATTCCCATGTCTATTGCTGTATTATTCACAATAGCCAAAATACGGAAACAGCCTAAGTGTCTGTTGATGGATGAATGGATAAAGAAGATGCAAAAATATAAAATGGCCATAAAATGAAGGAAATTCATTGGTGACAATAGGTCTTCTAATGGATTAAATCAGCCCACCCAGATTATCTGGGATATTTTCCCTTATTTAAATTAACTGATTGTGGATCTTAACTTATATCTGAAAACTTCCTTTACATCAACAACTAAATTAGTGTTTGGTTAAATAACAGAGGACTATATCCTTGCCAAACCAACACGTCAGGAAAACCATCACATTGGAAAGATCGCATGTGGGAACAAATGGGGCAACAGACACAAAGGGAGTTTACAGTCACTCAGAAGATTTTCTCCATGGACCTCAGCTGGTTCCTCATGAGAAAAATTGGGGGAAGGGGAGACAACTGAAAAGAGTCCCTCTCAATGGTTTAGGTGTGAAGGAGATGACTGGCTGCTGTTGGGGGAGGGCAGCAAGCACAAATCTGCTTTCCTGCTCACTTCTTTCCTATGAAGGAAAAGCCTGCCAGGATGGAGCAGCAAATCCTCTCTTCTATGTACAAGTATTGCTTCTGGGGGAAAAGTAGAAGCAAAACTTGTCTGTTCCTGGAGGAGGGATAGGAGACGATCTCTTAGGAACCGAGCAGAAATCTATCGCTGTTGGAGGAAAGGTAGAAGCAAAAACCCCTGACTCCTGCGAGGGCTGCTGGAATCTAGCTTGGGCCCAGAATCTTATATTTATAACAAGTAGAGATCTGCTATTTCTGGGGGAGAGGAGAAAACTCCCATCCAAATACAACTACAATTACAAGGCAGAGTTTTGCTGCCATAGGTGGGAGGAGTAGAAATGCTAAGAAGGCCCAGGCATAGAAAGCCTGTCTATGACTGAGGTTGGACCAGGACAAGAGAGAACTTCCCTGTCTTCTCCATGAGCCTGATGCTGAATAACAAGAGACATCAATTTACTACTAAAGGAGAGACAGGGCATGGGAGGAGCTCCAAGGGTAGTGTAGGTTTTATGTTATGCTGAAAGCTGATGGGAAAGCAAGAACACTGAGAAGAACCATTTAGTACTCTAGCCCTCACTCTGAACCCAAAGTGACATCAGTCTACTGTTAGAGGAATGTGAAAACTGAGGTGTACTGAAGTTAATGTTAACTAGCAACAACAAAACCACAAATCAGCTCAATTCCTGACTAGATTGGCTCACAGTCCCATTCTAATCACTTCATAGCAGAAGATGGATGTTCATTTCTAAGTGTAAATACTATTTCCTTCAGTCTCTACTGTTCTTCTACATAATGTCTAACATTTAATAATAGAAAATTACAGGACATATGTAAAAATAGCAAGAATAGACAGCCCTTTGTCAAGAGATAAAGCAATCAGCAGAATCAGAATTGGATATGACACAGATGTTCAAACTATCAGAAAATGATTTAAAAATAATGATTATTAGTATGTTAGAAAACTGGTAGAAAACATGGAAAATATGCATGAATAGTTGGGAAATTTAGTAACATGTAAACTATAAGAAAAGATCAAATGGGAATGCTGAAAGGAATCATAATATCAGAGATGAAGAGCTGATTTGATGGACTCATCACTAGACTGGACACAGCTGATGGAAGGCACACTAAAGTTGAAGAGGGGACAACAGAATTTATCCAAACTGAAAGACGAAGAGAAAAAAAAGAATGAGTGATTAACATAGTTGAACATTAAAAATCTGTACAACATCAAGTAGTCTAATGTATGTATAATTCCAGAGGGAGGACAGATAGAGAATGGGACAGAAGATATATCTGAAGTGATAATGGCTGAGAGTTCCCCCTTCCCCCAAAGAAGTAAGAGATCGAACCACAAATTTGAAACCTCAAAGAATGATAAGAAAGATAAATACCAAAATACAACAAAACTAAACCACACCTAGACACGTCAGAGTGAAAGTTATGAAAACCAAAGACAAAGAGAACATCTTTAAAGAAGCTAGAGAAAAAAGAAACATTGCATACAGGAGAAAAATAAGGATTACATCAGAATTTTCATCAAAAACTATGCAATCCAAAAGCCAATGGATTAACATCTTTAAAGTACTTAAAGAAAAAAAAAACTTTGTCAACCCAGCATTCTATACTCAGAGATGTATTTCAGAATGAAAGTGAACTAATGATAAAGCTCAGAGAATTTATTGCCAACATGCCAGCACTCTTAAGAAATAAAGAGGAAGTTCTCTAGGATTATAAAACCCAATGGAAACTTGTATCTACACACAAGATTTAAAAGATTTAAAAGATTTTAAAATATTTAATCATTTTAGAAGATAATAGACTGCCTAAAGCAAAAGAGTAAAAATGTATTTTTGGGGGGTATAAAAGATGTAAAAATAGATGTTTGACAAAATAACACAAAGGATAAGAAGAGGGAATTGGAAGCATATTGCTGTAAGACTTTTATGCTAGACGTGAAATGGTATAACATTACTTAATGATAGACTGTGATAAGTTAAAAAAATGTATATTGTAAATCCTATGGCCAGCCCCCCCCCCAAAAGAGATATGACTAATAATCCAGTAGTGGAGATGAAATAAAATTATAAAAAATAATTGGCTAACCAAAGAGAGCAGGGAGAGAGAAAAAGTAAAGAACAACTTGGACAGAGTACATCTAACAAGATGGTAATTTTAAACCAACCAGATCAATAACTATTTAATAGGATATAAACACATATACTTTTACATTTAAAAGACAAATTGATAAAAACAGCAAGACCCAATTATATGCTACTTATAGGAAATGCACTTTAAATATAAAGATATAGTTTAAAAGTTTAAGGATTTAAAAAGATATAACATGTAAATCCTAATCAAATGAAAGCTATAGTGGCTATATTAAAATCAGAGAAAATGTATTTTGAAGCAAGAAATATTACCAGTGATAAAAATAGACATTAGATAATGAAAGGTTCAAGTCAAGAAGAAAACATCATAATTTTAAATGTACATTCACCTAATAATAGAGCTTTCAAATATGTGAAGCAAAAAATGATAGACTTGAAAGGAAAAATAGACCAATTCTCAATTCATTTGAAGATGTCAACACTCTTCTCTCAGTAATTGGTAGAAAAAACAAATAGGAAATCAGTAAGGAGATGAAGACATCAACAATATTATGAATCAGCTTGGCCTAATAGACATTCTTGAACACTATACCCCAAAACAGTAGAGTATATAGTTTTTACAAGTACATGTATAGACCATATTCTGGGCTGTAAAATAAACCTTAACTCATTTAAAAAAATTGAAACTACACAAAGTAGATTCCAGGACCACAGTGGAATTAAACTCTAAATCGTAAGAGAATGATATATAGAAAATTCGCCAGTACTTGAAAATTAAACAATACTCTTCTGAATAACTCAGATGTCAAAGAGGAAGTCCCAAAGGAAATTAGAAAATATTTTGAATTGAATGAAAATGAACAGAATATATCAAGATTTATGAGACAGAGTCAAATCGGTAATTAGAGGGAAATTTATAACATTAAATTCTTGGATTAGAAACCAAGAACAATTTCAAAACAATAATGTAAGCTTCACCTTAGGAAAGTAGTAAAGAAAGAGCAAAACGAGCCAAAACTAAGCAGAAGGAAGAAAATAATGAAGATAAGAAAAGAAAAACAATAGAGAAAGCCAATAAACCCAAAAGCTGGTTTTCTGAAAAGGTCAAAAATTGTTATAAACCACTAGGCAAACTGATTAAGAAATTTTAAAAGATACAAATTACCAATATTTGGAGTGAGAGGACATCACTACAGAAAATTCAGACCTTAATAGGACAGTAAGGGGATATTATGAACAACTTTATGCCAATAAATTGATAACTTAGATGAAATGGCTAAATTCTCTCAAAAACATTAACTGTCAAAGTTTATTCAAGAAGAAATATACAGCCCTGGTATGTCTGTACCTATTAAAGAAATTAAATTCATTGTTAAAATAATCCAAAAACAAAATTCCAATTTCTTATTTTTTTTTTTTTTTTTTTTTGCGGTACACAGGCCTTTCACTGTTGTGGCCTCTCCCGTTGTGGAGCACAGGCTCTGGACACGCAGGCTCAGCGGCCATGGCTAATGGGCCTAGCCGCTCCACAGCATGTGGGATCTTCCCGGACCGGGGCACGAACCCGTGTCCCCTGCGTCGGCAGGCGGACTCTCAACCACTGCACCACCAGGGAAGCCCCCAATTCCTTATTCTTATTCCAATTTCTTATTCCTTTATGGTTTCATAGGTGAAGCCTATTAAACATTTTTGGAAGAAACTAATTCTATTCTAAATTTTCAAGAAAATAGATGAGGAGGAAAACTTCCCAACTGATTTTATAAGGCTAGTATAATCCTAATACTAATAATTGAAAGAAAAAAAATAAAACAAAGCAAAACTATAGAGTACATTCTTTATTGAACATAGGCACACAAATCCTTAACAAAACTTGGAAATTAAACCCATCCATATGTATAAAAGATAATACCTTTTGACCTGAGGGGAAGCAAGTTTACTTCAATATTTGAAAATCAGTCAATGTATTTACCATATTGAAAGACATATTGAAAGAAACTGTATGATCATCTCAATAGATACAGAAAAAAATATTTGACTATATTTAACAGCCATTCATGATGAAATTCTCAGGGACTTAGGAATAGAAGAAAGTGTCCTCAATTTCTTTAAAGGAATTTATTGAAAAACTACAGTTAGGGGCTTCCCTGGTGGCACAGTGGTTGAGAATCTGCCTGCTAATGCAGGGGACACGGGTTTGAGCCCTGGTCTGAGAGGATCCCACATGCCGCAGAGCAACTAGGCCCGTGAGCCACAACTACTGAGCCTGCGCGTCTGGAGCCTGTGCTCCGCAACAAGAGAGGCCACGATAGTGAGAGGCCCACGCACCGCAATGAAGAGTGGCCCCTGCTTGACACAACTAGAGAAAGCCCTTGCACAGAAATGAAGACCCAACACAGCAAAAATAAATAAATTAATTAATAAACTCCTACCCCCAACATCTTCTTAAAAAAAAAAAAAAAAACCAAAAAACTACAGTTAATATGATACTTAATGGTGAAAGGCTGAATTCTTTACCCCTAAGTTCTGGAACAAGTAAAGGATGTCCATTCTCACCACTCCTATTCAAAATGATACTGGAGTTCCTAGCCAGTGCAGTAATACAGCAAGAAATAAAAGGCATACAGATTAAACAAGAAGAAATAAAACTATTCCCATCTGAAGACATGGTGTCCACATAGAAAGCCCCAAATAATCTACAAGAAAATTACAAGAACTAATATGTGAGTTTAGCAAGGTCTCAGGATACAAAAATTTGCTGCATTTCCCTGCTTAGGAAATTTGCAGGGAAAAGTTGGAAATTTAAATTAAAAAAAAAAAAGCAGTATCATTTTAAATAACATTGACAAACATGAAACATTTATGGGCTTCCCTGGCGGCGCAGTGGTTGAGAATCCGCCTGCCGATGCAGGAGACACGGGTTCGTGCCCCGGTCCGGGAGGATCCCGCATGCCGCGGAGCGGCTGGGCCCGTGAGCCATGGCCGCTGAGCCTGTGCGTCCGGAGCCTGCGCTCCGCAACGGGAGAGGCCACAACAGTGAGAGGCCTGCATACCGGAAAAAAAAAAAAAAAAAAAAAAAAAAAGAAACATTTATGGATAAAACTAGAAAGACATTTGCATTATTTGCACCCTGAAAATTAACAGCACAGTTGAGAAAAATCAAAGACTCAAATAAATGGGGTGCTGTACAATGCTTATAGATGGAAGATGTAATATTGTTAAAATGTCAGCTCTCCTCAGTTTGATCTAGTGACTCAATCTAGTGACTCAGTGTGATCCCAACAAAAACCCTCGCAAAATTTTGTGTAGAGATTAACAGGTTGATATTAAAACATATGGAGAAGCAAAGGACCTAGAATAGTAAAAATAGCTTTGAATAAGACAAAGTGGATAACTCACACTTCATTATTTAAAATCTATCTATAATTCTACAGAAACTAGCAAGTATACTTTTGGTGGAAGGTCAGACATATAGATCACTGGAGTAGGATGGAGACTCCAGAAATAGAGACATAGATGGCACGATAATTCAATGGAGGAAGGATAGTCTTTTCAATATGTGGTATTGGACACCCCATAAAGTGCTGGAAATTAATTTCAACCTATTCTTCATGCCATTTATAACAATTAACTAGAAATATATATTAGATATAAAGGCACAACCTACAACTATAAAATTTCTAGAAGGAAACAGGAAAACTCTGTGACCTTGGATGAGGAAAATATTTCTTAGATAATACACAAAAAACAAAAATCATAAAAGAAAAAAACGGATAATTGAGATTTCCTCAATAAAACTTCTCTTGTTCATCACGTTAAGAAAAATGAAAAGATTGGTTCCCAACTGAGAAAAAGACATTTACAAAACACATACTTGGTAACGGAATTGTATTCAGAACTATTGTATAAAGAAGTCTTACAACTAATAATAAGAAAACAACTAACCAAATTTTAAAAAAGGCAAATGAATTGAATAGTTTACCAGAGAAGAACTACAGATGGCAAATAAACATGCGAATTGATTTTCAACATCATTAGCTAATAGGGAAATGCAAAATAGAACCACAATGAGATACAACTGCACACCTACTAAAAAGATTAAAAACAAACAAAAGACAGTACTAAGTGCTGAAAAGGATATGGAGCAACTTGAACAGTCGTACATTTCTGGTGGGAATGCAAAGTTGTACAGCTACTTTGGAAAACAGTTTTTAAATTTTCTTATAAAATTAAACATATAGTGTTTATCTGACTTAGAAATCCCACTCAAGGCATTTACCCAAGAGAAATGAAAACATATGTCTACACAAAACTCTAGGTGAATATTTATAGTAGCTTTATTCATACTCTCTACACTGTAAACAACAGTAAACATTTTCTAAATTTCCATCAACTACTGAAAGTATAAACAAACTGTGATACATCCATACAATGAAACATTACAGCAGAAAAAGGAACCAAGTACTTTTGCAACAGCATAGATGAATCTCACAAGCCTTATGTCTAGAGAACAAAGCCAGATACAAAAGCAAACATAACTGTATTATTCAATTTACATGATATTCAGAAAAGGAAAAACTACTGGGACAGATAACAGAGCAGTGGATGCCTAGGCTTGGGAATAGGTGAAGAGATTGATATACAGGGGGCACAAGGAAATTTATGGAATGATGGAAACATTCTATATTTTGTGTCTGTTGATGGTTACATAACTGTAGCTCACAAAAATAGGCACCTAAAAACCTGATGTTAAAAAATACAATTAAAAATATTAAAAAATACATGGAGCTAAGCAATAGTTTAAAAATACACAAGACACTCAGCAAGAAAATCTGGAGTTCTTGAAACAAAAACTAATCAATATTAAAAATTTAGTTTTCTTTAT
This sequence comes from Physeter macrocephalus, assembly GCF_002837175.3. Taxonomy (NCBI): domain Eukaryota; kingdom Metazoa; phylum Chordata; class Mammalia; order Artiodactyla; family Physeteridae; genus Physeter; species Physeter macrocephalus. The sequence continues at coordinate 51,814,305 of NC_041215.1, forward strand.
TTGTCAGTGTCCAGATATCTCTGAAATTGTATCTGTTTGGTTCATCCTGCCAAGTTCTTACTTGCTTTGCAGCCATTGGTTTGAAAAAGAGTAATGACAAGAAGCAGAACAGAAAATAACTTATATTTTTACAAGTGATGATTAGAAGTGTTTATTCACCAGATGGGACCCGATGATTCAGTTCTTTCCACTGGAGTATATCTGTTAGGGTGAGAGAGAGGATCCTTAAAGACATGTCTGGTCATGGTGGGAAATTACAAAACTTCCACATTTTCTTATTCTGTGGTCTCTTATTAATAACATCTATTATTTATTTATTTATTGCCGGGTATTTTATATGCATTCTCTCATTTATTTCTTATATTTATGCATGGCAGGTATTTTTGTGTCTATTTTACAGATGAAGAAATGAAAAATTTGAAGGGATTATGTGACTTAAATATTGTCGTGTAGTTAATAAATAATGAAGTAAAGATTCAGACACAGTCCACAGTCTACGCTTTTCTCATTTTACCATGTGTGTGTTTATCTATTAGTCGACTGTGTTGGCCTTTGATGCTTTGACCTTTCTTGCTCCATTAGCTTTGGTCGTTGCCAGCACACCATCCTAGTTCTTAATCACCTTATGCTTGTAATTCTGCAATAAGATCCTAGTTCATTTTCCTTCTTCAAATTCCTCTTCAATCCGTTCTATATACTTGTATCTCTATACTTAGGATTCTAAAGCATCCATTCCATCATGACATTTTTGAACTCAAATCTGTAATCTCTCATTGCATTAGTCCTTTCTTTTCTGCTTAGCTTTAAAGACCTTATTTAGTCTTATATTTTATTCACCCTTGTATTTCAGTTTCCTCAGAAGCACACCTCACCCTGGTCAGGTGAATCTCTCTGTCCTCAGAAGTCAGTCTTGTGCTCTGATTCTTGTTCTTCACTCTTCATTCTGTGTCTACCTTCTTTTTCACCCTTTTGCCTCTCCCAATTCTGTCCATCTCTCCAGGCCTATTTCAAGTCTCAACTATTCCAGTACGTTTGCCTTCTCCAAATTATACTCACCTTTTCCTTTAAGAACTCCAAATGCGTTTGGTATTTGTTTTTGGAATGGACAGTTAATTGTTTCAAAAGATTTTAATGGTTTTAAATTAGGTAAAATGACAAATTATTAATAAGCGTTTTCATAAAGCAATTACTATTGCAGATATATCTTCTGACCTACAAGGTGTTTTGGAGGGATGAAAAATTTGATATCCGAGTGTATTTTAATCAATATTAGAATTGTGTATTTTGAGTCACTGGTAATGGGAAGCTATTATATCTTCTGTGGCTATTTTTAAAAATCAGTTTTTGGTTAATAAACTCCTTGGACCCAATACTTAAGAAAACAGTGCCCACAGTAACTAGCACTTTGTAGAATATGATTGACATGGAAGTAGGCAAAAGTCTATGGTCTTTTCTTCCTCTATTACTGTTTTTAAATTCCTTAAACTATTTCCCAATTATTAAAGGTTATTCTAGCAGGACAGGTGCATTTAAAATCACCTGGACCTTTAGAGAAAGAATTCTACTTTGATTATAAATCCAAAGTTCAAGTCATTTCTCTCATACTTATTATTTCTAAGACCAAGTCAACTCACGAGAAAAATCCTATCATTATATTACACTGCTTTTGCTATGATCTTTCTCCTGCCATCTCTCTATTCCCCAGATTTCCTGTACTTAAGGACACTATGGATGTGGTCCATGGCTGGCACCAGTGTTCTTTCTTGAAAGAGGATAGTGCTGACACTAGACGTTCAGGATATATACCCACCAGGCTCTAGTAATAAAAAGTTTACCAATCCAAAAGAAAGATGTGCAAGCATGCCCACATTTTAAGCTCATTAAACATCTCCAGTTATTTTACAGATGGCTTGTTTTCAGTAAAATCCCAAGTACTTTCTATCCCAAGTATTTCCCTCCCTTAATTATTTTTCAATGATGTCAAGGAAATTTCATCCATATGTACTTGCTTTCAGTATATTCATTGAGTCAACTGTTGTTTGTAAAGTTGATATAATATTGTTCCCTTTCAAAAGTAAGGCCCCAGAAATGCTTTTAAAAGGTGTTTCTTCTGCTATTTAGGAACTTAATTTTTGTTCAACCTTGCTTGTAACCAAAGGTTTGGTTTACAGTCAAAACTAGCACTTTTGAACCAGCTTTGAATTTCTCCTTCATTTCTGTATGTTATTTCCATGTGGAGATGCATGAAGGATACAACCGGAAACATTTTCAGGTTAGGAATAGCCTTAAGTAACCCACTACTATTTTACTCTCCCACTTAAAATTTACAAGGTCATTTGTAACTGGAGTAAACATTGCTCCTAACATATTCCTTACTGTTGAGTACTTTTTCTCTTCATTAATTTTTTGGAACTCTGTGCACAGTTAGGCAAATATATTATCTAAAATACACCAGAAACATATGAATGAATAATAAACAAATTAAAGTTATCACTCTAGACTTAGGACTTGAAAATATTTTAATATTTAAACTGCTATACCATATCTACTAAATAGTTACTGTGTAAAATACAAAGAAGAGAGGTTTTTACTATGAAATATGTTTATTGTAAAATCATCAATTTACATTATTTTAATATATTAAAGGAGAAAAAGTTAAATGGTTCATGTACATGCTAGATAGGTTTAGATATCCACTTAAATTATTCTAGGTGAATAAAATAATCTGATCTCTTTCATCTTCTAAATAAATGATTGAAAATGCACTTTCTTTTGACATCATGCTAATATAATGAAGGCCCTGAAATTATACCTGTAGTGATTTTTGCATTTCAAGGTTGTGGAACTTGTCAACTTGGTTAAAATGTGTTATTTAAGCTCTAAACTATCCAGAAGACAACTCACAGCTAATTAGTGCCCTGTAGGGGAACCTGCTATTTAAAACTTTTCCAGGGAAGAAAACGTCCCAAAACATATTGCCATGGATGAAAGAGTTGCCCCTTAGTGACCTGATATTATGGGAAATTATAGAATGTTTATTTATGCTAAATATAATGGTGAGTTGCTGAAGGTATATCTGATTTTAAAATTGCAGCTTGAATTCTGTCTGCTCTGAGGAAGAGCTGCGCATAAAGATTTTTGTTGTGCCTCAGATTTTCAAGATTTGTTCTAAATATGAATGTACATACTATAACAGCTTTGGTGGAATTATTATAATCTACTAGGTAAATGGTATTATTTAAAATATTCAATTTTTACTTTAAAGGCAGATTCTAATACCCCTAAATAAAATAAGTCTAGTGAGTTGAATCAATAATAATCAGCAATGTTTCGAAGTACTTATGGTATTTGCATAATCTGCATTTCAAAAACTCCCCAAGTATGCAACATCTTTAGAACATTTACAGTCTATTATGCCATCTCCTTGCACTTCTATGAAGAATTTCTTCCATTAAAAGATTTCTTCCATTTCTTCCACTGTTATAAAAGGAAATTAACGGGCTTCCCTGGTGGCGCAGTGGTTGCGCGTCCGCCTGCCGATGCAGGAGAACCGGGTTCGCGCCCCGGTCTGGGAGGATCCCGCATGCCGCGGAGCGGCTGGGCCCGTGGGCCATGGCCTCTGGGCCTGCGCGTGTCCGGAGCCTGTGCTCCACAACGGGAGAGGCCGCAGCAGAGGGAGGCCCGTGTGCCGCAAAAAAAAAAAAAAAAAAAAAAAAGGAAATTAACAACTTTTAAATAATACTCTTAGAGAAAATCTCCAAAGCTGGGAAACTCAAAGTGAAGGCTAACACTTAATTCCTCACTTTTTCTGCTTCTTCCTACGTGTTGGAGGGATCTCAGATCAGTATGGTACGAACCATATGCGCTGTAATAACGAGACACAATGGAACAAGTTACGGATGGAGTGTCAGCTTGGCATCCTCCTCCCCAAACTCCATTCTCCCCTGTTTAGTGCAAACACAGAAGAAAAGCACTTTTTAGGTGTATACCTGTTATGCTTTTTGGTGCATTTCAGTCCCAGTTGCCTTAGTCATAGTATCAGATGACTTAAAATCTCTATCTAAAAAATGAAATAAAGCTCGGTCATCTGGGACTTAGCATGTGATTGCATTACCTGGTTAAACATGTTCGGCCGAATTATTAATTTTCTGTCTTGTTAAGTACTGGGTTCATGGCTGGAAGTGAAAATGCATGCAATGTAAAAATATGCTGGAAAACCATTGTAAAACCATCATTAGGTCTCAGTATCGCATGACTTCTTATGAGACAGAGTGACACGTTTCTTAAAACATGATCAGGTGTCATTTTCACAGGTTTATCCAAATAGTTTATATTGCAAATGATATCTTCTAAAAAATTAGATGACAGAAGGGTCATCTCATTTATATACAACAAATTCTGAGCAGATAGGGGCACATTGTACCTATCTTAGAAAAATTATTCTATATTAATCATGGACTCTTGGTCCATGTTGGAAAAATCTTTTCTGACACTTAGAAAGTTTACTAACCATTGAGGTTTATTTTATATTGATAAGTCATGGCTTCAGTTTATTGGTACTTATTCAGCTTCACTGTATGGTAGTTATGCCGTTGAAAGTGATAAAAGGTTTATGAAGGTGAGTATACAAGAAAGGAATAATTATTTGTCGTTGTTTGCTAATTTCTTTGGTACATTCCATATTATCACAGTATGTTTTTCAGTTACACTTTTAAAGTTTAGTTTGGAATAACAAATATGAAAACATTTATTAGAGACGTAAAATAGAGTCAAGTGAATAATAAATTCGCTCTTTCTTTCTGGAAGATCTATTATTAAAGTTTGTATAGTCCTACTTTCTACACTACGAATAGAGTTTCTGTTTTAATGTTATAAAAAGTTAAACTGTCTCCCCTCCCTTTTTATTTTTAATAGATCTTTATTGGAGTATAATTGCTTCACAATACTGTGTTAGTTTCTGTTGTATAACAAAGTGAATCAGCCATATGCATACATATATCCCCATAACCCCTCCCTCTTGAGCCTCCCTCCCACCCTCCCCATCCCACCCCTCTAGGTCATTGCAAAGCACCGAGCTGATCACCCTGTGCTATGCTGCTGCTTCCCACTAGCTGACTATTTTACATTTGGTAGTGTATATATGTCAATGCTACTCTCACTTTGCCCCAGCTTCCCCCTCCCACCCCGTGTCCTCAAGTCCATTCTCTGTGTCTATGTCTTTATTACTGCCCTGCAACTAGGTTCATTAGTACGATTTTTAAAATTATTTTTTAGATTCCATATATATGTGTTAGCATAAGGTATTTGTTTTTCTCTTTCTGACTTACATCACTCTGTATGACAGACTCTAGGTCCTATCACCTCACTACAAATAATTCAGTTTCATTTCTTTTAATGGCTGAGTAATATTCCGTTGTATATATGTGCCACATCTTCTTTATCCATTCATCTGTTGATGGATATTTAGGTTGGTTCCATGTCCTGGCTATTGTAAATAGTGCTGCAGTGAACATTGTGGTACATGTCTCTTGTTGAATTATGGTTTTCTGAGGGTATATGCCTAGTAGTGGGATTGCTGGGTCATATGGTAGTTCTATTTTTAGTTTTTTAACAAACCTCCATACTGTTCTCCACAGTGGTTTTACCAATTTACATTCCCACCAACAGTGCAGGAGGATTCCTTTTTCACCACACCCTTTCCAGCATTTATTGTGTCTAGATTTTTTGATGATGGCCATTCTGACCGGTGTGAGGTGATACCTCATTGTAGATTTGATTTGCATTGCTCTAATAATTAGTGATGTTGTGCATCTTTTCATGTGCCTCTTGGCCATCTGTATGTCTTCTTTGGTGAAATGTCTATTTAGGTCTTCTGCCCATTTTTTAATTGTTTGTTTTTTTGATATTGAGCTCCATGAGCTGTTTGTATATTTTGAAGATTAATCCTTTGTCCATTGTTTCATTTGCAAATATTTTCTCCCATTCTGAGGGTTGTCTTTTTGTCTTGTTTATGGTTTCCTTTGCTGTGCAACAAAAGCTTTTAAGTTTAAGTAGGTCGCATTTATTTATTTTTGTTTTTACTTCCATTACTCTAGGAGGTGGGTCAAAAAATACCTTGCTGTGATTTATGTCAAAGAGTGTTTTTCCTATGTTTTCCTATAAGCGTTTTATAGTGTGTGGCCTTACATTTAGGTCTTTAATCCATCTTGAGTTTATTTTTGTGTATGGTGTTGAATTATGGTTTTCTGAGGGTATATGCCTAGTAGTGGGATTGCTGGGTCATATGGTAGTTCTATTTTTAGTTTTTTAACAAACCTCCATACTGTTCTCCACAGTGGTTTTACCAATTTACATTCCCACCAACAGTGCAGGAGGATTCCTTTTTCACCACACCCTTTCCAGCATTTATTGTGTCTAGATTTTTTGATGATGGCCATTCTGACCGGTGTGAGGTGATACCTCATTGTAGATTTGATTTGCATTGCTCTAATAATTAGTGATGTTGTGCATCTTTTCATGTGCCTCTTGGCCATCTGTATGTCTTCTTTGGTGAAATGTCTATTTAGGTCTTCTGCCCATTTTTTAATTGTTTGTTTTTTTGATATTGAGCTCCATGAGCTGTTTGTATATTTTGAAGATTAATCCTTTGTCCATTGTTTCATTTGCAAATATTTTCTCCCATTCTGAGGGTTGTCTTTTTGTCTTGTTTATGGTTTCCTTTGCTGTGCAACAAAAGCTTTTAAGTTTAAGTAGGTCGCATTTATTTATTTTTGTTTTTACTTCCATTACTCTAGGAGGTGGGTCAAAAAATACCTTGCTGTGATTTATGTCAAAGAGTGTTTTTCCTATGTTTTCCTATAAGCGTTTTATAGTGTGTGGCCTTACATTTAGGTCTTTAATCCATCTTGAGTTTATTTTTGTGTATGGTGTTAGGTAGTGTTCTAATTTCTCTTTTACATGTAGCTGTCCAGTTTTCCCAGCACCACTTATTGAAGAGGCTGTCTTTTCTCCATTGTATGTTCTTGCCTCTTTTGTCATAAATTAGGTGACCATATGTGTGTGGGTTTATCTCTGGGCTTTCTATCCTGTACCATTGATCTGTATTTCTGTTTTTGTGCCAGTACCATACTGTCTTGATTACTGCAGCTTTGTAGTATAGTCTGAAGTCAGGGAGCCTGATTTCTCCTGCTCTGTTTTTCTTTCTCAAGATTGCTTTGGCTATTCAGGGTCTTTTGTGTTTCCATACGAATTGTGAAATTTTTTGTTCTAATTCTGTGAAAAATGCCAATGGTAGTTTGATAGGGATTGCATTGAATCTGTAGATTGCTTTGGGTGGTATAGTCATTTTCACAATACCGATTCTTCCAATCCAAGAACATGGTGTATTTCTCCATCTGTTTATGTCCTCTTTGATTTCTTTCATCAGTGTTTTATAGTTTTCTGAGTACAAGTCTTTCACCTCCTTAGGTAGTTTTATGCTTAGGTATTTTATTCTTTTTGTTGTGCTAGTAAGTGTGATTGTTTCCTTAATTTCTCTTTCTCTGGTTTTTCATTCTTAGTGTATAGGAATGCCAGAGATTTCTGTACATTAATTTTGTATCCTTCAGCCTTATCAAATTCATTGATTAGTTCTAATAGTTTCCTAGTGGCATCTTTAGGATTTTCTATGTATAGTATCATGTCATCTGAAAACAGTGACAGTTTTACTTCTTCTTTTCCAATTTGGATCCCTTTTATTTCTTTTTCTTTTCTTATTGCCATGGCTAGGCCTTCCAAAACTATGTTGCATAAGAGTGGGGAGAGTGGACATTCTCATCTTCTTCCTGATCTTAGTGGAAATGCTTTCAGTTTTTCACCCTTGAATATGATGTTTGCAGTGGGTGTGTCATATATGGCCTTTATCATGTTAAGGTAGGGTCCCTCTATGACCATTTTCTGGAGAGTTTTTATCCTAAATGGGTGTTGAATTTTGTCAAAAGCTTTTTTTGCATCTATTGAGATGATCATATGGTTTTTATTCCTTAATTTGTTAATATGGTGTATCACATTGATTGATTTGCATATATTGAAGAATCCTTGAATCCCTGGGATAAATCCCACTTGATCATGGTGTATGATCCTTTTACTATGTTGTTGGATTCTGTTTGCTAGTATTTTGTTCAGGATTTTTGCATCTATGTTCATCAGTGATATTGGTCTATAATTTTCTTTTTTTGTGATATCTTTTTCTGGTTTTGGTATCAGGGTGATGGTGGCTTCGTAGAACGATTTTGGGGTTGTTCCTCCCTCTGCAATTTTTTGGAAGAGTTTGAGAAGGTTGGGTGTTAGCTCTCCTCTAAATGTTTGATAGAATTCACCTGTGAAGACATCTGGTCCTGGACTTTTTGTTTGTTGGAAGATTTTTAATTACAGTTTCAATTTCATTACTTGTGATAAGTCTGTTTATATTTTCTAATTTTTCCTGGTTCAGCCTTGGAAAATTGTACCTTTCCAATAATTTATCCATTTCTTCATGGTTGTCCATTTTATTGGCATATAGTTGTTTATAGTAGTCTCTTATAATCCTTCGTATTTCTGAGGTGTCAGTTGTGATTTCTTTTTCATTTCTAATTTTATTGATTTGCGTCCTCTCCCTTTTTTTCTTGATGAGTCTGGCTAAGGGTTTATCAATTCTGTTTATCTTCTCAAAGAACCAGCTTTTAGTTTCATTGATCATTGCTATTGTTTTCTTCGTTTCTATTTCATTTATTTCTGCTCTGATCGTTATGATTTCTTTCCTTCTACTGACTTTGAGTTTTCTTTGTTCTTTTTTCTCTAGTTGCTTTAGGTGTAGTGTCAGATTGTTTATTTGAGATTTTTCTTGTTTCTTGAGGTGAGATTGAATTGCTATAAATTTCCCTGTTAGAACTGCTTTTGCTGCATCCCATAGGTTTTGGGTCATTGTGTTTTCATTGTCATTTGTTTCTGTGTATTTTTTAATTTCTTCAGTGATCTCTTGGTTATTTAGTAGCGCACTGTTTAGCCTCCATGTATTTGTGGTTTTTACAATTTTTTCCTGTAATTGATTTCCAATCTCATAGCGTTGTGGTCAGAAAAGATGCTTGATATGATTTCAATTTTCTTAAATTTTCCGAGGCTTGATTTGTGACCCAAGGTGTGATCTATCCTGGACAATGTTCCGTGTGCACTTGAGAAGAAAGTGTATTCTGCCACTTTCGGGTGGAGTGTTCTGTAAATATCAATTAAATCTATCTGGTCTATTGTGTCATTTAAAGGTCGTTATTTATTTTCTGTTTGGATGATCTGTCCATTGGTGTAAGTGGGGTGTTAAAGTCCCCTACTTTTATTGTGTTACTGTTGATTTCCCTTTCATGTTTGTTAGTATTTGCCTTATGTATTGAGGTGCTCCTATGGTGGGTGCATAATTTGAGTTTTCTTTGTTCTTTTTTCTCTAGTTGCTTTAGGTGTAGTGTCAGATTGTTTATTTGAGATTTTTCTTGTTTCTTGAGGTGAGATTGAATTGCTATAAATTTCCCTGTTAGAACTGCTTTTGCTGCATCCCATAGGTTTTGGGTCATTGTGTTTTCATTGTCATTTGTTTCTGTGTATTTTTTAATTTCTTCAGTGATCTCTTGGTTATTTAGTAGCGCACTGTTTAGCCTCCATGTATTTGTGGTTTTTACAATTTTTTCCTGTAATTGATTTCCAATCTCATAGCGTTGTGGTCAGAAAAGATGCTTGATATGATTTCAATTTTCTTAAATTTTCCGAGGCTTGATTTGTGACCCAAGGTGTGATCTATCCTGGACAATGTTCCGTGTGCACTTGAGAAGAAAGTGTATTCTGCCACTTTCGGGTGGAGTGTTCTGTAAATATCAATTAAATCTATCTGGTCTATTGTGTCATTTAAAGGTCGTTATTTATTTTCTGTTTGGATGATCTGTCCATTGGTGTAAGTGGGGTGTTAAAGTCCCCTACTTTTATTGTGTTACTGTTGATTTCCCTTTCATGTTTGTTAGTATTTGCCTTATGTATTGAGGTGCTCCTATGGTGGGTGCATAAACATTTATAATTGTTATATCGTTTCTTGTATTGATCCCTTGACCATTTTGTAGTGTCCTTCCATATCTCTTGTAACAGTCTTTATTTTAAAGTCTATTTTATCTGATACGAGTATTGCTACTCCAGCTTTCTTTTGATTTCCATTTGCATGGAATATCTTTTTCCATCCCTTCACTTTCAGTCTGTATGTGTCCCTAGGTCTGAAGTGGGTCTCTTGTAGACAGCATATATATGGGTCTTGTTTTTGTATCCATTCAGCCAGTCTGTGTCTTTTGGTGGGAGCATTTAATCCATTTACATTTAAGGTAATTATCGATATGTATGGTCCTATTACCATTTACTGAATTGTTTCGGGTTGTTCTTGTAGGTCTTTTCCTTCTCTTGTGTTTCTTGCCTAGAGAAGTTCCTTTAGCATTTGTTGTAAAGCTGGTTTGGTGGTGCTGAATTCTCTTAGTTTTTGCTTGTCTGAAAAGCTTTTGATTTCTCCATCAAGTCTGAATGAGATCCTTGCTGGGTAGAGTAATCTTGGCTGTAGTTTTTCTCTTTCATCACTTTAAGTATATCCTGTCACTCCTTTCTGGCCTGCAGAGTTTCTGCTGAAAAATCAGCACATAACCTTATGGGGATTCCTTTGTATGTTATTTTTTGTTTTTCCCTTGCTGCTTTTAATATTTTTTCTTTGAATTTAATTTTTGTTAGCTTGATTAATATGTGTCCTGTGTTTCTCCTAGAGTTTATCCTGTATGGGACTCTCTGTGCTTCCTGTACACTTGGGTTACTATTTTCTTTCTCAGGTTAGGGAAGTTTTCCAGTATAATCTCTTCAAATATTTTCTCAGACCCTTTTGTTTTCTCTTCTTCTTCTGAGACCCCTATAATTCGAATGTTGGTGCATTTCGTGTTGTCCCAGTGGTCTCTGAGATTGTCTACAATTCTTTTCATTCTTTTTCCTTTATTCTGCTCCTCGTAAGTTATTTCCACCATTTTGTTTCCCAGCTCACTTATTCATTCTTCTACCTCAGTTATTCTGTTATTGACTCCTTCTAGTGTATTTTTTCATTCAGTTATTGTGTTCTTCATCTCTGTTGGTTTGTTCTTTAGTTCTTCTAGATGTTTGTTAAACATTTCTTGTATTTTCTCAATTCCTGCCTCCATTCTATTTCTGAGATTGTGGATCATCTTTACTAACATTACTCTGAATTCGTTTTTAGGTAGATTGCCTATTTCCTCTTCATTTATTTGGTTTTGTAGGTTTTTACCTTGCTCCTTCATCCATTACATATTTTTTGCCGTCTCAATTTTTTTTTCCTTTTTTTTTCTATGAGTGGGATTGTGTTCCTCTCTTACTGGTTGTTTGGCCTGAGGCTTCCAATACTGGAGTTTGTAGGCTGTTGGGTAGAGCTAGGTCTTGGTGCTGAGATGAGGACCTCTGGGAGACCTCAGTCCGATGAATATTCCCTGGTGTCTGAGGTTCTCTGTTAGTCCAGTGGTTCGGACTTGGAGTTCCCACTGCAGGAGCTTTGGCCCGACCCCCGGCTCATGAACCAAGATCCCGCAAACCACGGGGTGTGGCAGAAAAAAAAAAAAAGGAGAACAATAACAAATTAAAAAATAAAGTTAGACTAGGAAGCTAACATATATGTTAGAAAAAATATAAAAATAAAAATATAGATGATACAACAACCAGAAGATAAGAAAGAACCACAATAGTAAAAAAGAAGAGGAAAACAAAAACCAAACGGTGGAAAAGGCCTTGGCTGTTTAGGCCAGGGCCTAAGCAAGGGCGAGTTTTGGGTGATGGGTGGGGCCTATGCTTAGGACCCACAGGGCTGGAAAAGGCCCTGGGGGTGTGTGGGATGGGGCTTAAGTTCAACAGAAAAGAAGGGGCCCAAGCATGCCTCCACCCTCTGGTCTCAGAGGGTGGGGGTTCCCACCTTGGAACCCAGCAGGCTTCCTGGGTTTGAGTGGGTGGGGTAAATGCCCTCCGCTCCTCTCCTGCTTCTCTGGTCCTGGAGGGTCCCTCCCACCTGCCTCTCCTGATCTCCTTGGCCTCCCTCCTATGTCCCCATGAGCCACATGGCCTGGAGTGGGCTTTGGAGGGCGGGAGATCAGCCTGGGAGCTCAGCAGGCTCCCCATGCCCAAGTGGGTGGGGCAAAGCCCTCCACTCTTTTCCCGCTCCTGTAGTCCTGGAGGGCTCCTCCCGCCTGCCTCTCCTGTTCTCTCCTTGCCTCCCTCCTAAGTCCCCAGGACCAACCCGGCCCATAGGGGACCTCTGAGGGTGTAGGACCCGGCCCGAGACCTGGGAAGCCTTCTCTAGCCGATTGGGCAGGGGAAACGCTGGACCCGCACACCGCTGATCCGAGCCCCCAAGGGTCCCTCCAGGCATGGGAACCCCTCCCCCCTCTCAGCCACCCCTCAGGTGCTGGTCCTGTCTGGCCTCCACTTCTCCTCCCCACTCAGTTCCCCCCCATCTTACCGGTTTGCTTGGGGGTTCTTCCCATCTCCTTGGGTGTCTCCCCCACCAGCATCTGGCAGGTGTGCTACTTGTGGGGAGATGCGAACTCTGCATCCTCCCACACCATCATCTTCTCCCCTCCCTTTTGAACTTAGGAAGTTGGTCAGGTTTTTAGAGAGAACACTCTAGTAAGGAAAAAAAAGTGGAAAGTCAACTCGCTAGTTAGCTTTCTGGACACATTACATTCTAAATAAGTACTTTTGCAGTATCAAGGAGCAGAGTTCCACTTACTAATGATGAACAACAATACACTTAAATTATTGGTAATGTTTGTGAATAAGCTCAGTTTTAAAGGTCAGCAACCCGCTCCCACACCCCCAGGTCACTAAATATATGAAGGTCAGTATTATTGGACTGTAGAGGGAGTTAGAAATACTTTTCTACCTCACAGATAAAAATAGCAGAAACATACTTGAGAGGGTCGTCAAATTTTACTAATAGTGATTGGATAAGTCATCTTCATCTTTCTGATTTTCAGTGTCCTCATAAAAAGGGGAGAGCAATATTTACTTTTAGGGCTGGGAAGAGGATTACACTGGCACTTTACCCATGTGCGAAATAAAGCTCATTGAGTATTAGCTAACATCGCCATTATCATCGGCATTATCATTGTCACCACCTTCATTTTAACCATTATCAACAACATTAGACTCACTGTTTATGAATGTTGGGTTCTGTGGTCACTTAAGTAGTTGTTCTTTGGCTGTTCCGTATTTTTAGGGAGTATCCATCTTCATTTAATAAGAGTTTCCAGAATTCATAATTCATTAATTAATTTGTTCAACAATTATTGATTTAGCACTTACAGTATACTGGAGCAGGGAATACCAGACCCTTCACTGCCCTCATGGAACTTACCGCATACATATAAATATATATCTGATCATCGTGCAGATAATTTCCTTATTATAACTGTACTAAGTGCCACAAAGTACAGGTAAGGGGATGTTGTTATAAGAGCATATTATGAGGGGTTTGGTCTAGTCAGGGAAGTCATGGAAGGCTTTTCCAAGGACCTAATATTGAAACTGAGATCTGCAGGAAGAACTGACTGAGATGAGAGGGAAAGAGTGTTCATCAGAGGAGATACCATTTGAGGCAAGAAGGAACCTAGTATGTTATGGGAACTGGAAAAATGTAGGTATGCCAGAAGCAGACAATATGGGAAGGAGAGTGTAGGCAATGTGCTAATGAGCTGTGTAGAGGTGACAGCATTAAGAGCCTTGGTGTCTACCTCAGAGCAGTTGGAAACTACTGAGGTGTTTTATTTGCTGAGTGACATAATCAAATTTAGTTCTTTATTTACTTCCTTTACTCTGGCTTTAGTGGGGCTTTAGTTTCAATGGGGCAAGATGAGAAGTGGAAAGACCAGTTAGTGAGACTATTTTGATGGTTTAGATAAGATATAAGGTAGCTTGAATGAAGGTGGTGGCACCAGAGGTGAACAGAAATAGATGACTTCTATGGAAAATTAGAAATAAATTTTATTGGAGTTTCTGATGGATTGGTGATATGGGGAAGAATTGGTGAAGAGAGCTGTTAAAAGTGGCTCCCAGGTTTCTGACTTGCACAACTGGATCATTGTTGGTGCCATGAGGAAACATTGGGAGAAAACAAAATGTAGGATAGAAAACCACTACAAGATCAGTTCTGAAAAATTTACGTATGTGATTCTGTAAGAGAGCTGAGTGAGCATGCCAAGGCAGTTGGTTACCTTGAATGGGAGGTCTAGATTGAAGAGTTAAGTTTCTGATTTATCTCCATAAAAATTGTATGGGTTTCAAAAAGATTGAGTGGAGAGAGAGTGTGTAGTGAAAACAGAGGGTAACTTAACACAAACAGTAATGTCCAGAGAGAAGAGAATGGTTCTGCAGAGAGGAATGGTCAGAGTAGAAGGGAAACCAGAATGACATGTTATGGAAGCCAAGGGAAGTGGGTGTTTCAAGAAAAGACTAGTAAAGAGTGGCCCATGTTTTTGTAGGGGTTGAGTAAGATGGGGACTAAAATATGTCAATTATATTTACCAATTTTATTTATGTTAATTAGATCTTTTTTTTTTTTTGAGACCTCTTTTTTTTTAACATCTTTATTGAAGTATAACTGTTTTACAATAGTGTGTTAGTTTCTCCTTTACAACAAAGTGAATCAGTTATACATATACATATG
>NC_041215.1:51831572-51832843 GCF_002837175.3 Physeter macrocephalus
TTCATTTCTTTTTCATTTATTTCTGATCTGATCTTTATGATTTCTTTCCTTCTGCTAAATTTGGGGATTTTTTGTTCTTCTTTCTCTAGTTGCTTTAGGTGCAAAGTTAGGTTGTTTATACGAGATGTTTCCTGTTCCTTTTTTTTTTTTTGTGGTATGCGGGCCTCCCTCTGCTGTGGCCTCTCCCGTTGCGGAGCACAGGCTCCAGACGCGCAGGCTCAGCGGCCATGGCTCACGGGCCCAGCCGCTCCGCGGCATGTGGGATCCTCCCAGACCGGGGCGCTAACCCGGTTCCCATGCATCGGCAGGCGGACACGCAACCACTGTGCCACCAGGGAAGCCCTCCTGTTTCTTAAGGTAGGATTGTATTGCTATAAACTTCCCTCTTAGAACTGCTTTTGCTGTATCCCATAGGTTTTGGGTCGTCGTGTCTCCATTGTCATTTGTTTCTAAGTATTTTTTGATTTCCTCTTTGATTTCTTCAGTGATCACTTCGTTATTAAGTAGTGTATTGTTTAGCCTCCATGTGTTTGTATTTCTGACAGATCTTTTCCTATAATTGATATCTAGTCTCATAGCGTTGTGGTCAGAAAAGATACTTGATATGATTTCAATTTTCTTAAATTTGCCAAGGCTAGATTTGTGACCCAATATATGATCTATCCTGGAGAATGTTCCATGAGCACTTGAGAAAAATGTGTATTCTGTTGTTTTTGGATGGAATGTCCTATAAATATCAATTAAGTCCATCTTGTGTAATGTATCATTTAAAGCTTGTGTTTCCTTATTTATTTTCATTTTGGATGATCTGTCCATTGGTGAAAGTGGGGTGTTAAAGTCCCCTACTATGATTGTGTTACTGTCGATTTCCCCTTTTATGGCTGTTAGTATTTGCCTTATGTATTGAGGTGCTCCTATGTTGGGTGCATAAATATTTACAATTGTTATATCTTCTTCATGGATCGAACCCTTGATCATTATATAGTGTCCTTCTTTGTCTCTTGTAATAGTTTTTACTTTAAAGTCTATTTTGTCTGATATGAGAATTGCTACTCCAGCTTTCTTCTGATTTCCATTTGCATGGAATATCTTTTTCCATCCCCTCACTTTCAGTCTGTATGTGTCCCTAGGTCTGAAGTGGGTCTCTTGTAGACAGCATATATATGGGTCTCGTTTTTGTATCCATTCAGCCAGTCTGTGTCTTTTGGTGGGAGCATTTAATCCATTTACATTTAAGGTAATTATCAATATGTATGTTCCTATTACCATTT
>NC_041215.1:51832997-51854172 GCF_002837175.3 Physeter macrocephalus
GCTGGTTTGGTGGTGCTGAAATCTCTCAGCTTTTGTCTGTCTGAAAAGGTATTATTTTCTCTATCAAATCTGAATGAGATTCTTGCTGGGTAGAGTAATCTTGGTTGTAGGTTTTTTTCCTTCATCACTTTAAATATGTCCTGCCACTCCCTTCTGGCTTGGAGAGTTTCTGCTGAAAGATCAGATGTTAACCTTATGTGGATTCCTTTGTGTGTTATTTGTTGTTTTTCCCTTGCTGCTTTTAATATGTTTTCTTTGTATGTTAATTAGATCTTTATCATTGGTAACTTCAGTGGAAGCTGCTTCCACCTGCCTGTGTGTTTGTGTGTGTATGTTGTGGGAAGGGAATTGCAAAACAGTGGGCTGGGCTGATAGCTGAGAGGGAGATGAGAAAAAAATATTTTATACAACTGTTTAGAGAAATTTGGAGCTATTTTCAAGGTGTTTATGGTTTTGTGTCTTTACTACGGACATTTAATAAAAATCTCAGAGGTGAAATCTGATTAGTTTTTTTTTCTCTCTTTTAGGAGTATTCCACAGTGAAGGCCACTGTGATAATTTGTCAGAGCTTTATTTTGTTTTATTTCAAAAAATCATCTCTGACAATACCTATGTCTCTAGGATTGCCACTGAACTAATCATGTGCAGACTGAATTTTTAATTTCTTCCTATTAATAGCCAATCCCAATTCATGATTAGATCAACTATATTTCAGGGTAATTAACTATTCCATTTGTGAATCCATTTGGTCTTTCTTTTTTTTTTTTTTTTTTTTTTGCGGTATGCAGGCCTCTCACTGCTGTGGCCTCTCCCGTTGTGGAGCACAGGCTCCGGATGCGCAGGCCCAGCGGCTATGGCTCACGGGCCCAGCCGCTCCGCGGCATGTGGGATCTCCCCAGACTGGGGCACGAACCCGTGTCCCCTGCATCGGCAGGCGGACTCTCAACCACTGTGCCACCAGGGAAGCCCCATTTGGTCATTTTTTAAATAGGGACATAAACTTTATGTCCTGGTGACTCATAGTACTATCACAGAAGTCACAGGCATAAGCTCAAGCTGATCACTTGGAATTGGTCAAATCAAGTATTATTATTGGGCACTTACTGTTAGACAAACTCCGTGGGCTTTTCTTACACTTTGGTGTATTTGTTTACAGTTTATTTTGAAAAAAAAAAAAGAAAAAGAGAAAACAAATATGGAAACACCTGAAATGAATGATGAATGATGAATGTTTCTTAAAATTCTGTAACTTATTTTTTTTTCAAATTTGGGATTTCATAAAATTGAGATTTTAATGTTTGAGGTTCATAAAACATGTTCCCCCTTAAATGGAATCATTACTTTTCAAGAGAAAATTTACTTGAAAATATATCTCTTCCTTGACTAAATGGAAACCTAGGTTAGATAAACAATTCAGGTTTCAAGTTTAAAAGTAATTATTTCCCTACTTCTTGGTCTGTCAGGCCTACCAGGGGAATAAAATTCAACAACAACAAGGATTTGTAGCAGCTCAAAATTTCTGTGGTGCCCAGAGCAAACAGAAAGATAGAGTGTAAGCTTCTCTTAAGAGGAGAACCCATTTTTGGATTTGTTCTCCAGCTCCTTCCTTCCCTGGAAGGAAGCAGCACAGAGATGTGATTCTGCAATTTCTAGCACTGTTAAATCAGCAGGGATATCTGTAGCTAATGGTTATGCCTTTCTATTCTGCAGTTTGATTAAATGAATGGGCTGTACTGTCAGTGCTAATGACTTTGGAAAAGAGAGGCAGCCTACTGGTCCCCTCATGAAGCATTATGTTAGATCTCACCATATGACACAAATATCTTGATTCCCTGCTTCAAACCAGGGCAGTGCATGCCTACAAAATTCCAGTGAGAGATGGAAGTGTTCCACATATTGTGGGGAACTTCCCATAATGTCCTGCAAATTGCAGCAGAGTTCGTGGGAAAAGTAGGAGGAAATGATCTTCCTGCATAGGGATAGCTCACGTGGGAAGGCTAATCCACAGGTTCCCGCAAGAATGGAAAAAATACATCTGGTACATTTTTGAAGCACATCATGGAATGGTTATTTTGTATCGCAATTTTACACGTTGGAGAAATATTTGGAATGAATGCGTTTCTAATACATGACTCTAGACTCTGTGTTTATACATTGCATCTTTTTGCTATTAAGAAAGTTTCTTTCCAAAAGAATGGTGATAGCCTGGGCAATACTTTCATATGGCTATTTCTCCAAACTGTAGATTCTTAAAGCAATTAGCATTGATATCACGAGTAGATGGCAAGCTAGTCCTAAATGCATCAGCTTTTAAAAGGGCGTTCCCCAACAACTTAATTGGTGAAAGTGTTAGTATAAATTAAAACATGTGGGGAGATGGTATGTTTACACTTTCCTCCTAGGCAATAGGAGGATAAAATGTTAGTAAATAAATGAACTTTCTATTGTCTACTGTTAGTATCCTTCTATTTACTTCTTCTGTACAAGATGGAAATTAGATTTCTAACAGCAGTTTTATTCCTGTGACTCTACAAAAACTTTGTCATTCCCCAAGTAAGATGAATTTGATAAGTAACCATTTATCCTTTTTGTGCTTGTTCCTTCTGAACAAGGGCAACTGCTCTCCACCGAACACTTTTACCCTCCCAAGCTGAGTTTGACATAATTACTGCACTGGAGCTAAGATTCATAATCTGATTGCCAATGTCAACGGAAATGAAGGCTTTCATGAAAAACAAAACCTGTTAAGTATACTCAAGGCTCAGCATCAGTCCCACTCATGAGTAATTAAAATACCAATTTATGATGCATTTGTCCTTTACTGGTAAATCTGGAAATCCTGCAGATTTTTTTCTTCAGACATAATGCTTGAAGGAGAATAAACTCTAAGGACAGTTACACAGACTCAAATTTTGGATTAGGATTTAATTCTACAAATAATATTTTGAAGTGCCTGCTATGTGTGAAGTAGGCTAAAATAAACTAAAATAGTTTTTTCATATTTAACATTTCCTTAGTCCTAAGTTAGAAGGAATCTTGGTAACTTAAAGTGGTTGAATTCGCTGTTGATTCTTTTTCCTTGTATCTGAGGATTTGGTTCAAGGTTGATCCTTAGAGGAGGGAAGAAACTCCAATGTTCTTTGTACTTCTTCTGTCTTAGGCTCTGTGCCAGGAGCTTTATTTATTCCATTCATCAACCCTATGAAGTAGGTATTGTTACCTTCATTTAAAGATGAGGCTTATATATATGGAGTGACTTGCCTAAGGCCACACAGTCATTGAATAATATAATAAGGGTACATAGGAGAGCCCAGAAAAAGAAGTGCAATGCCTGGCTGGGGAGGAAATAGCTTCAGGACCTTGTCGAGTTGTATCAGTAGGAGTCTGTGTAGCATACATAAAAGTAGCTTCTAAGGGTTTTAAGCTAAGTTGCCTTTCCCTGGATTTTGGGATTCACTGTGTTGGCTCAACCACCTAGGAATGATGTAAATATGGTGAATTGAAGACTAGACTCAATGGTGGCCTAGAGTCAATGAGGAAGAAATGCTGGAGTTCCCCTGGAATGTTGTGGTGAAAGGAGTCCGAAGGCTCAGGGAGGTGTGACTGTTGGGATGAGTATATTATACACAATCCGCTCAGCTACCCACTCTCCCAAGAGGAAGCCTTCTTCCCGTGAGCATTCAGAAATATATTGATAAGAAAAAACTCCTCATAAGTGGCTGTCCTCTGCAGGCTGGTGATCATAGTAGGAGAGGCTGCTAGGCATAGTAGGAGAGGCCCTAGACTTCTAGATTTCAGTGGAATAATGGGACCACAGAGTAGTAGAGGCCACATGTCAGTGCTTAACTAGCAGACACAATACGAGTGCAATGTCTTATTAAGCTGCAAAGAGAAAGTGGCAATCAGAGTGTTTGACCCACAGGGACTTGTGGCAATGATTCATCTATCATGGAATCCCTAGGGATGAAGTGGAAGTGCAGTTTACTGGATGTGTGTTGCTTCTCCTATGTGGAAAAAGTCTGGTGGGGAGAAATTTGACTCAGGTCACCAAGGTGAGCATTCATGTCCTCATATCCAATTCCTAGACCTAATCCAGATCACAGATTTGGAACCACGAAGTTTGTGGTAATTTGTTACAGCAGTGATGTGAAACTTATACACGGCAAAATGCAAAGTTACAGAGAAAAACAGGTGAAAAATCTTTCTTGGCTGTGAAAGTTGGTAGAAAAGTGAGCCAACAATTAATTTTTCTGTGGATCAGTACAAGGGCATGTATATAATTTCAAACAACAAAATCTCTACTTTTAAAGATGAAGTTTGGGTATTTGGTTATAATTAAGGATAGGAATCTGAGAATTGCTGTATGGACACATCTCTGAAAGATGGGGTGTGTTTTAAAAAGGTAAGAAAACACTGGGCCAATTCCTGGAGAGTAGTATGTTTCTCTAGAAGAAGAAAGTCTCTTTGTTGCTTTTATTTCAATCCTTATGTCTCCCAGAGGATTAGTTAAGTTCAAGAATCTAAAACTGATTCTAAGAGGGGGCTGGAGAGTCAGACCTAAGGCCATCCCGGTCAGGTCTCTCTCATTTTACTTCTCACTCCTGCATTTGCAGTAACTTTTACTTCCTTTCTTTGGAAACTCTTTTCTCTTTCCACAAGACAAATAGACCTCAGGCTTTTGTCTTGGCCTAGGAATGCTGGGGCAGGTGACTTAAGTTTGGGGACAAATACTCTCATCTTTCCTTTTGGAAAAGATGGTCTCAAAACCAGCCCATATGTAATCTGTGGTAAAATCTAAGATTTTAATGTGGGCTTAGAAGAAATTGTAGGCCATTCAGCATGCTTTAGTTTATCCCTGTTTAGCTTCTAACTAGGAGAAAGGAGATTTACATTGGTCCAGCCCAGGTGACTAGAGTTCTGGATCTGCTTATTCACTGGGACCTAAGTCCAAGTTAATAAAAGACGGTTAATTTGCCTTGCTCTGCCATTTTTATTTATACATGTATTTCCATGGGGACATTGTGGGGATGAGAGGTGGCTGGGACAAGACAAGATTTACATATTTCTGGGTTTCTATATTAACGCCATCCTTTAAAAGCCCGCTCTCCACAACATCTAAAGTGAGGTACAATGTGAAAATTTTACTTTTCCTTTTTCAATGTCTAACTCTGGAGTATTATGAATTTTACTCTGGTTTGTCCATTTTAAGGAGAACACAATAGAACAGGAAAAATGTACAGAGAAAAATGATGTTTTAAATTTGCATATTGAGTTTTTTATTCATAATAGTCTCATAAACATGAATAGTGCTATAGTAGGTTTACCATTTAAATATGCTTTTAAGATTAAAACAATTCATAATGAATAAAGATTTCTAATCTTTATTTGCTTCATATAAAATTATATCATGAGATATAAATGTATAAACACTTAGAAACATTTGATCTGTTTTTATTTATACTTGTGTTAAAACCTTTCTTAAAGTTAAAATTTCTACTCTCAGCGTATTTCAGTATATTGGAAAAATCTAAGGATATATTTTAAAATTGTGCATGCAATTCCCTCTCCTAAGGTTGTATTATGCTTCATCCTTCATTTTAATAACACCTAGGTATTTATATCTTGAAAGCTTTTTGAGAGAAGGCTTTCCCTACACTAACCTCCAAAGTTTCCAGGATAAGCATTGTTCTTGCCTTTTTAATTTTGCAAAAAACAAAGTGGCATTTGTAATCCACTTGATGACAAAAACTATATGATGACGAGTATAACTTCTACACACACATTTAGGGAATCTGACTTCCTCACCATGGTCTCTTTCTCAGACAAAGGAAATAATTTGTCATTTCTTAAAGAAGTTTTCTTCATTTCCCTCCAATCAAGTGTCTGAGATTAATGTCTATCTATCTTCCCTCTCTTCCTCTCTCCTTATTGGTCTTTCCTCCATCCCTCCCTTTCTTTCCTTCCTTTCCTTTCCTTCTTCCTTCCCTCGTTTCTCTTTCTTTCTTCCTTCCTTTCTTTCTTTCTTTCTTTCTTTCTTTCTTTCTTTCTTTCTTTCTCTCTCTCTCTCTCTTTCTTTCTTTCTTTCTTTTCCCTCCCTCCCTTCCTTCCTTCCCTTCTCCCTCCTTCCCTCCCTCTCTAACTTCCTTCCTTCCTTCCTTTCCTTTCTCTCTCTCTCTTTTTTTTGGCTGTGCCACATGACCTGTGGGATCTTAGTTCCCCTACCAGGGATCAAACACCCAGATCCCCTGCAGTGGAAGCACTGAGTTCTAACCACTGGACCACCAGGGGATTCCCATCTCTATCTCTTTCTTTAATATTTTTTCCATAGACAGCCCCTTGATCTAAACTAATTGCAAAGTAGCAATTTTTATGAACTTAACTTAAAAAAAAACAAAACTATTCAGGGTTTCCAGTTCTGAGTCAGATGGAGTAATACACTCCAACCTATCACTCACAGTGAATGCAGCTATAAAACCTGGACAGAATGTATAGAACATCTATTTGAGGATCTTACTATAATTTGAAGTACCACTGACCTGACAGTGGATTTACCAATTTTTCCCCTCCAATATACCCTAGCCTGGATTCAAGTAGTCCAAGACATGGAAGTAAGTATCAGACTAACAGAGAAAACATGGGGATGAAGTCTTCTAGGTCTGGTTTTAGGAGAAAGAAAGGGATCTTTTGGTAGCAACAATGGTGGCTACAGGGGCCCACATGTGCTTCAAACCTTGAGGGACATGAACATTTAATACTTTGTTTTCTTTCTCTGTCCTGTTGCTGCTTGGTCCTGAATGCACATGTAGTCACAGGAAATTTGTGTCAGGGTGGTTAACTAAAGCCCCAGATTTCTGTCGAACAAAAAAGGGAGTCCCAGCGTATCAGAAAGTATCAGAGAGATCATGGATACATAAGGACTGGGAAAACAATCCCATGAAATTATTTATGAACTCCTTGACTCACTTGAGCTGCATATGCATGGATCTAATTGTAAACAATTTACCACATACTTTGAGAATGGAACTAATTGATGGGCAATTGCCCAGGTCCTAGACTGGCCACTGGGTGGCAAACACACAAGACAGGTGTAAATAACACCGCAAAGGCATGGAAAACTGGAATGTACTTTGAAACCACAAACGGCTAGTTGGAACATGGGGCTTGAACCCAAGTGGGTTTATTGCCTGTAAAAGCAAAGTATCAACAATTTCCATGGGATTTAAACAAGACCTAGAGTCTCATAAGGTAATGTTCAAAATGTCTGGAAAATAATGGATAATTAATTGGCAAACAAGAACCCAGGAAAACACAATTCATGTGAGAAAAGACAAAGAACAGACACCAATGCTGAGATAATTAAGATGTTGGATTATCTGACAAAGACAATAAAGCAGCTATTGTAAAAGTGCTCAAAGAAGTAAGAGTGAACACTCTTGAAGCAAATGTACAGGAAATCTAAGCAAAAAAGATATAAAGAATTACCAAATGGAAATTTTAGAACTAAAAGTATAACAACCCAGACTCTGCAAAATAAATAAACAAACAGAAAACCCCCAAATAAGCAAACAAACAAATGAAAACCTTCATTGTATGGGCTCAAGAGTTGATTGGAGATGAAAGAGGAAATAGTGAACTTGAGGATAAATCAATAGAACTTATGAAATCTAAGGAATAGAGAAAAAAGAAAAAAAGAAACAAGAAACAGAGCCTCAGGTCAAAAACAACAGGTCTAACATTCATGTTATAGGAGTCCCAGAAAGTGAGGAGAAATAATGTACTATAGCAAAAAATAATTGAAGAAATAATAGCTGAAAATTTCCCAAATATGCTGAAAGACAGAAACTTAAAGATTCAAGAAGCTCAGTAAACCCCAAACAGGATAAACTCAAAGAAATTCAAACCGAGAAACATTGTAATTAAACTGCTAAGTACTAACAACAAAGAAAAAATATCTTAAAAGCAGCCAGAGAAAAATAATGTTTTTCTTACAGGAGATTCAAGCAAATTGCAGTTTTCTCATCAGAAATCTTGGAGGCCAGAAATAAGTGTATGAACATTTTTGAAAGAAATGTTGAAATGCTGAAAGAACTGTCAATCTAGAATTCTATATTCAGGAAAAATATAGTTCATGAATGAAAGTGAAATAAGAACATTCTCATATGAAGGATAACTAAGAGAATTTGTGTCCAGAAGATCTGCGCCACAAGAATTGCTTAAGAAAGTTATCAAACAGAAGGGAATTACACCAGAAAGAAGCTTAGAATCAGTGCAATGAAAGAAGAGCAAAAAAAATTGTGAATATTTGGGGAAACATAATAGATACGTCTTTTCTTGAGTTCATTAAAATATTGTTGAGAATCGAAAGCAAAAATTATAACATCATCTGAAGGGGTTAGCAATGAATATAGATGTAATATATAAGGCCACTAAAGCATAAGGGGAGGGGTAAAGGGATCTGGTATCTACATTATACTTCAAGTGGTAAAATATTGATTCTAAGTAAGCAGTTAAAAGTTAAATATATACTGTAATTCATAGAGCAACCACTAAAAACAAACAAAATATACAAAGAGTAATTTAAAAAATGAATTGAAATGGAATACTAAAAAAATTCACATAATGAAAAAGAAGGCAGGAAAAGGACAACAAAGTTTGCATTATCTCTTAAAGAGGAGGACACACTTCTCCACCAGGACAATACAAGAAAGTAACAGATCAATATCTCTTATGAATATAGATGTAAAATCATAAACAAAATATTAACAAATCAAATCCAGCAATGTATAAAAGAATAGTTTAACATGATCAAGCAGTATTTATTCCATGCATGCAAGTTTGGCTTAGTATTTGATAATCAATCAATGAAACCCATCTGTGGTATAATAAGAAATATATATGTGTCTCTGTCCCCAGTTCATGGCACAGTGCTCCTAAAACCCTTGGGATCTCTGGAGTAATAACAGTATCTTTTGTATGCTAATGAGATGACTGGTGGTTGGAGGCCCCTAGACAGCTTTAGGATGGGGGTTGGTCACCAGACAAAGGCATGATTAGAAGCTTGAGTCTTTCTAGGGGCTGGAAATTGAGTTAATCACCAGTGGAGAATGATCTAATCAATTAAGTCTAGGTAATGAGACCTCTATGAAAACCTCTAAATGGCAGGTGTCAGAGAGCTTCTGGGTGGGTGAACACACTGAGGTGCTTCGAGGATAGTGAGCTCAGAAAGGATGTGGAAGCTCCACACACTTCCCTTCTCCTCCCATACCTTATTATCTCTTCCATGTGGGTATTCTGAATTGTAGCCTTTATAATAAACCAGTAATAGTGAGTCAAGCACTTTCCTGAGTTTGGTGATCCATTCTAGCAATTTATCAAACCTGAAAGGGCAGGGATTGTGAGAACTCTTGACTTCGTAGCCAAGTTGGATAGAAGTGTGGGCATCCTGGGCACCTAATTCTTGTGATTGACATCTGAAGTGAAGGCAGTCTTGTGGGACTGAGCCCTTAAACCAGTGGATTCTGATATTAACTCCAGGTAATTAGTGTCAGAATTGAATTGAATTATAGGACATCTAGTTGGTGTCTGGAATGTTGGAGAATTGGTTGGTGTGAAGAAAAACTCACACACTTAATGCAGAAGTTTTGTGAGTAAAAAAGGTAAAGAGCATTTATTAATAGTCTAAGGAAAAAATCATATGATCAGATCAGTTAATGCAATAAATGGATTTTTCAATATTCATACATAGTATTTAAAAGCACTCAGCAAGTTAGGAATAGAAGGAAACTTCTTCAACCTGATAAAGGACTTCTACAACCTAATGTCATACTTAATAGTGAAAGACTTACACCAGTAAACATTTATTAGAATGGAAAAAATAAAAAACACTGATAACACCAAGTGCTGACAAGGAAGTGGAGCAACTAGAAGTCTCACACATTGCTGGTGGCAATGCAAAATGATACAGTCATTTTGGAAAACAGTTTGGCAGTTTATTATAAAGCTAAATATACATTTATCATATGACACAACAACCCCACTTCCAGGTATTTTTCCTAGAAAAATGAAAACTTAACGTTCCCACAAAAAGCTGTACATGAATGTTTATAACAACTTATTCATATTGGCCCCAAACTGGAAGCGACCCAAATGTTCTTGAGTGAGTGAATAGAAAAACATTCCATATATTGAATTACTACTCTACAATACAAAGGAATCAATTATTGATGCCAGACAACTTGGATGAATCTCAAAGGCATTATGCCAAGTAAAATAATTCAGGCTCAAAAGGTTACATCCTGTTCGATCCCATGTATATGACATTCTCAAAGTGTAGTAATGGAGAGTAGATCAGTGTTTGTCAGGGGTTAGGAATGGGGGCAGTGACCTCAAAGGGTAACATAAGCAGGATTTTGAGGTGATGGAACTATTCTGTACCCTGATTGTGATGGTGGTTACATCAGTCTGTTCATGTTAAAACTCATAGAACTGTACATCTAAAAAAAGTCAATTTTACTTTATGTTAATTTAAAAAATAACAAAAAGCAAAAAATAAGCACACAAAAAATAAGTCTTAAAATTAGAATATAGAGTGATTTTTTGCAACAAGTTGCTGAAATTATCAAAGATGGAAGTTGATTATAAGAAAATGAAAAGTTTTAGAAAATTCTAACCAGAAGAATCAAGATAAAAGTGAGACTTTACCAAATTCTTAAAAAAAATTTTAAAATCAAATCCCATTACATGAGAGCCAGATGTGTAGTAATACTTGATGCTTGGTTGAGAAAAATTGGGAGCTAGTGTAAGGCAGTATAATATTTTTTTAAGAATGTAGTAAACTTATGGTACTCATATTTCAACCATTAGTAAGTCTGAAAAAAATACAAAAAGGCTAAGATCTTTTAGTGATGCTAAACAATACTGACCTTGGGAAATAAGCAAGAGTTTGTATGTATGCATATACATACAAATTTCTTAAAACTTTTATCAAAGGAATCAAGGTAGAGGCTCAAATTTAAAACTGTATAGTCAGGCTTATAATAAAATGCAGTAATCCTAAAACCTATCACTTTTCACTCTTAGTTATGATTTTTAAAGGCAAAACCTTTGCATTATTCTAGTTTTTAAATCTTAGGAATGTTATTTACATATTTCTAAATAGTTTGGTTATATTTCTGTTTTTTCCCTATTAACTTTTTGATATAATAGCTAAGGATTTAGACAATTTATGTTTTATCCTTCTCCTCTCCCTCCTTGTCTTAGTCTGTTCAGGCTGCTGTAATGAAATACCCTAGACTGGGTAGTTTATAGACAACGGAAATTTATTTCTCACAGTTCTGGAGGCTGGGAAGTCCGAGATCAAGGGACCAGTGTCTAGTGACACTCCACTTTCTTGTTCACAGATGGCACCTTCTTGTTGTACCACACATGGCGGAAGGGGCTAGGGAGTTCTATGGAGTCTCTTTTATAAGAGCTTCACCTTCATGACCTAAGCACCTCCCAAAGGCCCCATCTCCTAATACCATCATCTTTGGTGGTTAGGATTTCAACATATAAGTTTTGGGGAGTCATAAACATTCAGACCATTACATTCCTAATATAATTATATTCACAACTGTGCCTTTGCTCATTTCTGTAATTTCAAACAACATATTAAACCTTAATATCTTGTCACATCATTAATAGATAGTATCACTGGCCTTTATTTTGCAAGTCGTAGCACTGTCCTTTTTTTTTTTACTGCACCTCACCTTCTGCTACCTCTGATTCTATGTCAACCATACTCTTATTTAAAAGACATTTATTTATTTATATTTGCGTGGATTTATGAATTCTTCTTTTGAGTTATAATCCACTAATATTAATTTGATGCTCAAATTTAGCTAATGAAAGCCCCTTGAGTTGTCCTTTTGATATATTCTCATCATTCTTTGAGGACTTCCTATTTTCTGCCATGCTGAAATGTTTCAGGCTCATCTTGCACTTTTCCTGATGCAGCCTGTAATTCTTGGAGAATGATATTTGAAAATAAAGTTCATGATGCCAACTCTGCTCATTATTCTTAGTGTGTTATTGTTTCTAGGTTCTCTCAATAGTCAGAACTAGGAAATATATGTATGTATCTCCGTATAGATATATATGCATGCATACATATATGCACATATATTTATTTTAATATACGTGTGTATGTGTATATGCATATTTGTATAAAGATAGGAAGATATGTATATACATTATAAATAAAACATCTTTATATATAATATATAATTATAAATGCACAGATACATGTTTTTACATATATATTTAAAACTATATATGTAAAAATATATTTTACATATACATTTAAAACTATTCCAGTTCAACATCATAGATGTCACCTTCACTTTTATATTTTTGTACTTTATAAAATTTGCTTTCTATTCTGTAACCTTTGTAACAGAAGAAGTTAAGTCTTCTGTGTTGTACATATGTTGATTCTAAAAATTGGAAAACAATGAACACATTTTAGATTGTTATTGTAGCTTAATTATTCATTGTAGAGACACATAGTACTTGTTAGGATCATTTTTATTTCTTCACGTTTACAGATCCAATGCAGTTATCTTTCTACTATTCAAAGGAGGTTTTCAGGGCTAAATGAAACAGGTTTTCTCTTTTACACCCTCCACCAATTAACTTTATTAAATCTTCAGGTTTTCCCCTCGTCAGTGGTAATACTGATTACCTGCCCATATCCTCTCACACTCAATTCCCTCTGAGCATCCACTTTTTTTAGCCATTGATCTTCCAATTTGGAAGGCTCCAATTTGGCCTGGGAGTACACATCAATGCTATTCTGAATTAAATCCACTGTTTCCTGAATCTTTCAGGTGTTTTGTTTTGTTTTTTTCATTTTGGTAAATGTATACCCTAAAAAGGGCCTCAACATTTTCTGAATGTTTGAATGTTGGGAAAATGTCTTTATTTTTTCCTATGATAAATTGGCCTTTTTTGCATGGTTATAAATATTAGATTAAAAATACTCTTCCATTGTCTTTTAGCATCTTGTAATGCCAATAAGAAATCTGATACTAACCTGATGGTTGTTTCTTTTTAAGTGACTCTGTGAACATGTTTAGGATCAAATCTTTATTCTTAGTGTTCTAACTTTCCATACTAGTGAGTCTAGGTGGGGTTACCTTTTTATTCACTTTGCTGGGCACATGGCAGGCACTTTCAGTCTTAGTCTTGACAGCTCTAAATAATATTTTCTGTTATTTCTTTGATAATTTCCTTCCATCCTTTTCTTCTGTTCTTCCTCTGATCTGTGTTAATCAGATGTTGGAATTCCTGGATTAATCCTTTATATTTCAATGTTTTCCTCTCATATTAACTATGAGAGGACATCTTTTTTTTGTTTGTTTTACATTCCTCTAATTTTTCTGCTAAAACTTCTAGGAACTTTTTTATTTGAAAAAGTTTAAAAAATTATTTTGAAGAGCTCTAATTATTTACATGTTTCTTTTTTATATCATTCTATTCTTTTCCTTTTTAAAAAACTAAATCAAGGCCCTCTTAGGCTATTAATTAGTGTTCTAACACACCCAGAATAATTACCCTCATTCCTTCCAAAGAGATCATTCATTCTCTTTTGAGAAGAACTGTTTGTCTGTCTTGCCTGGGGGATGAAAATGCCCACTGCTGAAAATTCTGTGTGCAGTTATTTTTGGAGAGCATCATTCATCAGTGCCCCCTACCTTCTGGCCTACTATCTTCTCCTCCCTTCCCTTCATCCCACCTACAGTTTCTGAGTTCAGACTTATTGATATTCTGCTTTGCAGATTGTTTTTCTTCTAGATGGCAGTTCTTTTTGTGCATATTCTAGGGTGTGGTTTATGGCCATATGGCTTGTCACCTATTCTATTTTGTTTTTGCAGGTATATTATATTTTGTTGTTATTTAGATGTACATGTCCCTTACTTTTTGACATATGTTAAATCACAGTGTCTCACAATTGATGATGTTTTAGAACATATTAAACATGTATATTACTTTTTTTAAAAAAAAGGGGTCTCAGGTAAATAGGTAATTAACTCACATTCTCTGTGTACTATCTTGAATCAAGTTCCTTTGGTTTCTGTGTTTTGAATTTCCTAGCAAAACAGGTAGCCATGTATTCCCAAGTCACGTTGCTTGGTGCTTTTGTCTTGAATAAAGTCTAACACAGTGTAGTATGTTTAGCACTTTTTTATGTTATTATTTATAAAGAAGTTAAGAGATACTATAATAGAATAATTATATATAAAAGTGTTCATGCAGATAATGATAAGGAAAAGTTTAAATAAATGAATTGAAGGAAAAACTTATTTCTCCTCATTAGTATGATTTCTGAAATTTATATTATGAAAAAGAAAAATTCTTGGGAAGTCCCAATCTGGGACAATTATGGGCTATAATTCCCCAGAGTTGCTATATATCTATATCTAGATCTAATTTCCTTTGTGAAATAAGTTTGAGAAACATGATATGTGCTTCTTTTGGAGGGTAATAAAATTCATTAACATGTTATAGACTGAAAAGTCTTGTAATTAAGAGGCCCATTAATATTGCTTAATCCAGTATATCCTAAGTTTTAAATTATAGAGGTTTCTTTTCAATAATTTATAATCTCACAGTAGAATTCATGTTTCAAGAAACATTTTTGGATTATGCTGGCCTAATGGAATAAATAAAAACTTGGTTTCTAGTCATGATCCTGGCATAAAATAATAGTTTTTTTATTGTCATTCCATATTTTGTTCCTGTCTCCTAAATACTTTGTTAATTCTCTAAATTCCAAGTCTAGAGACTCTCTTAGGAATCTCTTTTTATTCCTAGTTTTTCATTTTTCCTCATGTCACTCTAAAATTATTTCCAGAATTCTTTGTGTTCTTTGATACTTAAAAAAATTCTTTACATTTTCCCACTGAATTCATCAAACATTTCCATTTTATCTTGCTTAAAGTATACTATATTTTAGGAAGTATATAAATATACAAGTTACATGAAATAAATTAGTAGGCAGTATTTCTTTGATACATTGGTTGTTTTCTATTAAAAAAAGAGAAAATGGGTGAAACAATGCAAACGAGATGTAATTACATGACCCTTGTCATCTCTCTGCCTCTAGCAGAGAAAAGTATTCATTTTGTTGCTTTTTATTTTCTGAAAAGGTATTAGGCCTTTGCCTCAAAGGTGTAACATCAGAATAATAAGACATCCTCTTTTGACTTATATCTGACCTCTGCATCCTACTCATTTTTTATTGAGAGTCAGCTAAATAGGTTGCCAGATATTGTCTCTTAGGAAATTCTTCCTGGAATCCTGCAGTAAACTTTCAGAGGGAAAAGGCAAATAAAATCAAATTTTCTGGTGGAATGCTTAATACAAGTAATATATTAGTAGCACTTTTGACTTTTTTCCAGAAATTTATCAGCTTTTGTTACAGACACATTATGCTGTCTTGATTTAAATTGTTAACTGTCCTCAATTAGTTCTAGTTAGTTTGGGCTGAAATCATTTTGACCAGACTTCTTCAAAATAGAAAAAGGGAATACTCTCATATCCTAAAAAGAACTAATTCTAATATAGCTTTAATTTTTTTTGTCTTCATATGTGAATGATCAAAGTAATTAGTGATCATAAGCGGTTCAATAGTTTATCATGTGATGTTAACAAACAATAGGTCAGAATGTGACAGAATAACTTATTTGCCATCGAGTAGCAATATTTTTTTGTGCTGTGGTTACATTGTTAAGCAAACTAAAATAAGCAAATCTTCACGCCAGGGTCTTAGTTAATGTCATTTTGTTTGGTTGAGAAAATCTGAAACATCTCTGAGAAGACATATTTTAAGAGAGCATTAGGACATGCATATTTTTAGGATGCTAATAAAGCCTATCACCCCCTTTGGTTTCAGCTGCCAGAAATTATGATTCATAGTTCTTGATAGCGAAGAACAGAAAACACTGTAAAGGGAAAGAAATTCGAACAGATTGCTCAGGAATGATTTCTGAGTGTCAGTTAATCAGACATTTCTATTTCATTCCTTCAGAAAAATGAACATTTCTGTTTTGAAAAATGGATCTAGAAAAATCTTTATTTTTGCTTTCTAATAGCCCACAATTACTGATCAATTCCTAGTACTATTAAGAAAACAGGATTATGAAGGAATATGAAGCCTTATAATTATTTACATGAACAAAAATGACACAGCTGAAAATTTACCTGTGAAGAATGTTTCGAAAGAACAAAGGATGTGTGTGTGTGTGTGTGTGTGTGTGTGTGTCTCTGTGTGTGTTTAAAGATTCTGGAGTCCAGTTATATTATTATATTGTATTATTTCTATTTTTCTTATTGTTCTGAAGAAAATGTTAGCCAATTCAGGTACTTTAAATACATTTTTAAAACTTATTTTAGAATGTAAAATTTCAAAATATATGAACATTCTGAATTAGTTGTATTATGCTAGAAAGCTTTGTAATAATTTAGACTTAGGAGTTGAAAAAGAATTACTTGCTATCATTATAATTGATAGTCAAAGTGTTCTGCATCGAATAACAACTCTTGCAAAAATCCTAATTTATGCATGGTTTTGAATGTGATAATACATTTCTGGTGCTACTGCTTCTTTATTAATGTTGACTTTACTTATGACATGGTTTTCTCTCAAATTCTAGTTGTGTGGACTATTATTACCTTTTTACCTTAGAAGATTTCTACTCCCCTTTTCTTATTACAGCACATTTAGAAATATACAGGGATGTAAAGAGAATTGTCACTGAGAGCCTTGCAGTGTGATGGTTATTTAGCTTTTGAATGGGCTTTTACACAAAAATAATTGTTTTGTGGAAATTTTCAGGTATGAGAAAGCATCTCACTTATAAAGAAATCCCCTCTTGTTCAATTGATCAGTCAATATTTTGAAAATGCATGTGTTGGATATTGCAGATTGAAGTATGCAAAGCATTTGTGTTTTAATTAAAATTTTAGAGGAAAAACCCGTTCACATGAATTAATATCAAGATTTTTAACAGGTTGCATAAATGGTGACAAAATTTAAATCTTTGTATTCAGGAACAATATGGAGTTACTTGGTGAAGATCACTGCATATATTAAATCTTTCAACATATGCTATAAATATTAAAGATCTGTGGCTATTAAATTACGTGAAAGCAAATGACTCATGAGTAATCACAAATACCTGTTCTGCTTCCACTTATCACTTGTTTTCTAAAAAGTAGCCTGGAAATGAAATGCAAACATAACATAAAAGAGTATAACTTCCTGTTAAATGATGCTTTATCATATAATGGGATATTATAGCCTAATTCAATACAGGCCTAAACCAACATTTAAATTAAATGAGAATTCCTGAAGCCAGGAACCTCGGTACTCTGAAGTGCATGCTGTTTATATATCTCTCCAAAAGTTTCTGTTTTCTTTTTTAATTGTTCCTGTGGAAGAGCAAAAGACTTTAGATGTAAATTGATTTCACAAATCATAGAAGTCAAAAGAAGCAAGTAAATAGTGTTAAAAAATATCACAAACTTGTACAAAAACCATCTATAGAGCTGAGGAATGAAATGAAATAAAATTTGGCTCTGTTAGAGTTTTCATTACCAATCAAATATAACCTTGGTAATTCTTATCTTTTTGTCTTTTTTTTGGGAGGGTCCCCATCACCTCACCTGTTTGCTTTTTGATCTTTTTTTCATCTGAAATCAATGAACAAGGAGTGTGCTTCTTTCAATACACTGTCAAGGTTCTTTGTCCTGTCTGGTTCTTTGGCCACATAGATACTTTGTTACTAAGAAGTGAGAGTGTAGCAGCCACAGGGTCATAGAACTTCAGAAAGGAAGAAGCTGTGCTGCTTGGAGTCCTAAGATGCTCTCTGAGGAGCGTCAGACCTCCAGGTCTCCCCAAGGTCACTCGGCTCTAGTGGTTTTCACATACTGGCCTTCCAACTCGGATGATGTCTGAAGAAAGGATTCCACTGTTTAGAAAAAGACTGAAGACCTCCAAGTACAACCTGTTATTTTGTAGGTGAAGAAATAATACTTGAAAGTTTAACTGACTAGGGAAGGGTATTGAGATGCTAAAGGGCCTCACACTTTTCAAAGTACACAAAGAGGGAAGTGACACTGGCAAACTCTTCAAGAATAAAACTCACATCTTCTGCATTTCTAAGACATTTCTTTTTCATTATCATGCTTGATCCCTAGCAGAGATTAGATCACTTCCCAGAACACAGGGCGAATGAGTGGTATGACCAGGAAGGGACTTGCAGTCATTTTGAATCTTCGTTTTTGTTTAGTGCTATTTCTGGTAAGCTAGTGTATGCCATATTAACAACTTCTGAAGCAGGAACAAATGATCTTATTTGAGGGTGACAAGGGTCTTGTCTCCTTTGATACTTGATTCCCAACTGAATGGAGAAAAATAAAAGATGTTAAGCATTGGGGAGTCTCTTCCTTGTCTTCCCTCTCTGCCTTGGGCTAGTGCAAGGCAGTAATCTTGGGAAGGCTTGTCTGCTTTTAAAACCTACACTTTTCTTCCTTTGAGCTGTCCTAAGGCTAGAATGGGGGATGGCATATGGATTGTGGGGAGTGTTAGCCAGCTTTTTGACCACAGATCTGAAGCCTAGTTCTCTAATAAGCCTTATTGATCTCTGGCTGGTTGTTTTTTGTTTTGTTTTTTGTGTCTTATTTTTCAATTGGTTTTGAATCCAGGGTGAAATAAAGCAGTCACCTAACTCTCTAAAAATCCCCATATTCATGTTATTCAAACATGATATAAAGGATGGGAAAGATTCCTCAAAGAACTAGACAATACCAATACTACCTCAATCTGTTCTTCAAATTTATTGCATATTTCAGAGAATGCATACCTTAAGAAAAATAGTCCCTATCTATGTTCTATCTGAAGGTGATGCTTTTTGACTGGTTTTCCCAGAGTATCAGTGTGTTTGGATCTATCTAATTGAAGACTTGGATGATGTTCTTTCACCCTTTCCTGGCTCAAGTCTAATACCTGTAAGTCATTCCTACTACTGCCCCCTTTCTCACTCCTTCACCTAATGAATAACAAATTCCTGTCAATTTAATATTTAAAAGAACTTTGGAACCTATCTATACCTCTTTATCACCTGCCTTTACCTGATGCTAATCCATTATTATCTTTTCTTTTCCGGTGGAGTTAATCTTCACTGTGATAAATTCCTAATTGGTCTTCCTGCTTATTGTGTCCTCATAAATCCATTTCCCACATAGCAGTGACAGTGATGGAATCGTGTTAGTCTACTACTTAAATTTCTTCAGCGGCTTCCCATCATGTGGAGAATAAAGTCCAAGCCCCTTGCCCTGGCCCCTCAGGCCCTATGTGCCCTGATGCCTGACCAAATTCTCCCACTGCATTTTGGCCCCTCTCTCCAGCAATGTCTGCACTTCAGTCACTCTGGTTGTCCCTGATGGCCTACACTCAACTCCTTGACTGTGTTGAGTTTTCACTGCCTTATGACCTTATACCTCTCTTGCCTAGAAATCTGCTTTTCTCCTGCTCTTTCTCTGAGCTCTTTACAGAGCTCAGCTTGATCACTTCTGAGGTCTTTCCTGAACACTCAGTCTAAAGTAATTTCCCCCTTTTCTCCACTGTTCTTTTATAATAATACTCTTTTATTGCATAGCGCTCATCAACATCTTACATTAATTTGTGTTTACTTGTTTGCTTTCAACCTGAAGAAAGCTCATCTCAAACTATTGATTAAATAATCATATCCAGTTAACAGGTAAGAATATTTATATATGTATACAGGCATATCTAATTAACTTATGTACAGTTATAGCTAGAGTAAATATCTTGTGGTAAAAGCTCATTCTTCTTGTCTAGAATACTGGTGACAGTCTCAGGAGTGAACAGAGCAAGATCTAGGTTTAGACTACATCCCTTTCTTTGTTTGTCATTTTGGTGTGTGCCTCATCTGCTTCCAGGTCTTGCCCCATCACCGATCAGAGCTGAAACTATCTACATCCATCAACTTCTACCCACACACAGCCTGAATCAGAGCTGCAGCAGCCACTGCTAGAGAGCTCTCAGGCTTTTTGGCTTCCATTGTGCCAAATGAGTCTTTCAAATACAGAGATTTCTGTTATATGCGCATTGTGCTGGACATTATGTTCTTGTTACTAAGTGTAAAAATTACACATTATTGAAAAAGTTAGAGGTGAACACGCTCTGCTAGTACCTTATGCAAAATTCCTATTGTCTGTCCATACCCATGAATGCTTTAGGTAGAGAAGTTTTACAGTCCTTTCTAACTTTGCGTTATGAAGAAGGACATGTTTCTGGAAAGTTCTCTTTGCCAGTTAAAACCCTTTTCCTGTATGAGTGGTTTAGCTCCCGATAACTGATGTCACTCTGGAAATAACAATTTCCTTACCAGAGCCCACAAATTTAGGATAGGAATTTTCACTTAACTGTTTCTGGCCTATATTGTTGATGTATATATTTTTTCCACATTAAGGAACCAATGTTCCAAATTAAGATGAAAACGAAGTGAGAGAGTAGCGTTGACATATATACTCTACCAAATGTAAAATAGATAGCTAGTGGGAAGCAGCTGCATCTCATGGGGAGATAGGCTCTGTGCTTTGTGACCACCTAGAGGGGTGGGATAGGGAGGGTGGGAGGGAGACGCAAGAGGGAGGGGATATGAGGATATATGTATACATATAGCTGATTCACTTTGTTATACAGCAGAAACTAACACAACATTGTAAAGCAATTATACTCCAATAAAGATGTTAAAAAAAAAAGCTGCCTTGACACACGCAAGTTTGATATGGTCCAAAAGGCTCAATTTCTTTCAGACAAGTGCTGAGGCTGGTGAAATGAGGTATCATTTGGCCATTGTTAAAAGCTAGAAATCTCCTTTGTAAAAAAGTGACAATTTCTTTTTTTTCTTTCTTTTCTTTTTAATATTAATTACTGTCATTTTATTTTATTTTTATTATTTATTTATTTATTTATTTAACATCTTTATTGGAGTATAATTGCTTTACAATGGTGTGTTAGTTTCTGCTTTATAACAAAGTGAATCAACTATACATATACATATATCCCCATATCTCCTCCCTCTTGCATCTCCCTCCCACCCTCCCT